>NC_050528.1:17387150-17404151 GCF_002922805.2 Oryzias melastigma
TGTGAAAAAAAATAGTGATGATGACGCAGGCGGAAACATAAACAGACAACGTTCTGCAGCAGAAAAAACGTTACATCCCCATTACCTCTTGGGGAATTATGGGATGCATTTTCAGGTAGCCAAAGAGCTCAAAGCCCCGCCCCCATGTAAAATTAGGCTCAGCTCAGCAACGAAAACTTGAAAGTCAAAATTGAAAAAGTAAAACTGAGGAGTGAAGATTCAGAAAAAAAAGAAAATTCAAAACAGCAGCTGTTACCAATGAATTGTTTTTTCAACCAGTAATTTTTACATTTATAGTTTTTTCATTTCAAGTTTTCACTAATTTTTTCAGATTTTCAAGATTTATTTCAAGTTTTCAGTTTTTTTATTTTAAAAACATTTTTTATTTACAATGTCTTGTTTTCAAAATTTCCATTTCAGTTTTCAGATTTTCAAAATATTTTTTTTACTTAGTAGATTTTTTATGTATTTCTAGGTAACTGTGTATAAATGTGTAAACTTAAAATTGAATTGAATTGAAGAATGGAAAGAATTGTAAAAAAATCTAAACGATTCAGGCTCTTGCGAATCAAATCGAATCGTCTCTGGAAATTACAACCGATACCAGCCCTAGAGTGGTGTGTTAAAAATCACTGCAGTTTGGTGCCCCCTCCAGCAGATGGTACCCTAGGCGGACGCCTAGCTCGCCTATGCCGAGGGCCGGCTGTGCTGAGGACATAAAGCAACGAGGCAGATATCTGTCAGAGCCGGACCAAGAATGAGTTCTGTGCTGACCTGAGATGGTTTGACAGCAACTGTGTTTCAGTAAACAGGACAGAATCAGGACAGAATCAGGGCTGTTTCACTACTCGTTTATTCATTTTTCAATGTTCCCTTCAATAAAGCTTTTTGTCTTTTCACCTATCTATCTACCATTCAACAAATGTTTACAACTAACACAAAACATTGTCTTTTGCCTTCCATAGCAAAAGTTTTGTTCTGGAATCTTCTAATAGTTAGAATCTCTGTCTCTCTGTCATTTCAGGTCATCCATGGTTTGATGAAGATGCTGTATTTCCTGACTCAGCAGAAACGCTACCTGGCGGCGAGTCTGATCGTGTTTTCCCCTCAGCACGTCACCATGCGGTTGCTCTGGATTCTGCAGCACTGCACACAGGTGGGTGAACCATGGGAACTCAACCAGCAACCGGTCTGACCACAGCCGACCTCTGCTGAGCCTCACAAAGCAGGAAAAAAACTCTATCCTGTCTTATTTTAAACTGCCACTGGAGCCTGAAAACCTTCATGAGAAGGTCAACGTTCACTTAGAGTTCTTCTGCAAACACCTTTCCCTTTGCAGTGTCAGAACTGTTCAGATCAACCGACACTCCCTCTGTCTTTCTGCAGGTGCGTCAAGCATGTGAGGAAGGCACCTGCTGCTTTGGAACCATAGACACCTGGCTGCTCTTCAAACTCACTAAAGGTGGAGAAAGTCTGAGGAAGCTGCTGAGAAAACGGCAGCAGCGCTAAACTTCAAGTTTTGATCATGTCAGCAAAATCCACTAAAACACAAGTGGATCAAATAGATCTGAAACCTGCAGTCAGGTGTGGCTCTCTGAGAGAAAAAAAGGAGATTTTTAAAGTTTTCACCTAAACCATGTGTCAAAGTCGAGGCGGATAATTCTATACGGCCCTCCAGATCATTTTATTTTATCGTTATTAATGGTCAGATGTTATCTTGACCTCATTTCTAACTTGTATAATTCTGACTAAATATATTTTTATGGAGAGTAAAATATTGAAAGTTATTTGAGGTTTAAGTTGATTTATTCTAGAATAACTCATAATTATGTCAAAAAGTTACAGATTTATTGTTTTAAAAATTGGCATTCTGCTAGCTTTTTGGAATATTTACTAAGATTTTTTAGGCTATTTTGAAGTTTAGCTAATATTTCAGCTACATGCTAGCTGTTTTGGCCAATTTAGGCTTTTTCTTCAAGTTGTTTTAGGCTGTTTTTGGAGGAGTTAGGCTAATATTTACACTCTAGCTGTTTTGGCTAATTTAGTCTTTTTTTCAGTTTTTTAAGCTTTTTTGAAGTTTGTTCGGCCAGCGACCTAAAGTGTGTTTTGGATTTTGACCCCCTCTGTGATTGAGTTTAACACCCCTGACCTAAACTTTCAACAAACAAACCATTTCCTTCACTTCAAAATACAATCCTTTTGTATTATATTCAGCCCCTTATGTTTAAAAGCGTAAAACCTAAAATAATTTTTTTGCGTTTCCGAAAAATATACATTTTTTTAAAATAAAATAGCAGTTCCCGCACTTAATAAATTGATTTATTTTCATTTAGTGAATTTTACAAGCAAATCAAGTCTTCTATTTTAAGATGAATTTCCTAAAAATATCTGATGCGTGACATTATGTCTTTGAGACTATATCTATTAATAAACTGTATCTATTAATCACCCTGATTAATGAACCGTCGTTGAAGGCGTCCTTTGCAGTGAGCGTCTGGCTGGTGTGCCAGCAGCTTGAGACCTGAACAGAGCTCTCTTTGTCTCCACTGATTTTCTGCTTTTGTTCAGGAATGCTGTCCCTCTGCAGGAGGGAAACAAACTGCCCTCATATGGGCTTTTTTTCTCTTCTAATCAAGCTAACGATGCCCCCTCTCCTTGCTCAGGCCGGGTCCATGCCACTGATTACTCCAACGCCAGCTCCACGGGGATTTTTGACTCCTACCAGGTTGGTGGAGGTCGACTCCGTGAGCGTTTCCTGTTCCCTCCATGTTTCCTTTCATCTCTGAAACTCGGCTTGTTCCTCAGATGTGTTGGAGTGGTTTTCTCTGCTCTCTCGTGTCGCTGCCGCTCTCCATTTTCCCCACAGTACAAAACACCAGGTGAGTCAGCACCTCACCTGACATTCAGCGAGGATCATGTATGATCGGTGAGAAGAATCCACCCCTCAGCCCTCAGGCTGCTACCATAGGGGGAGATGAAGTTTAGAGAAACGCTCATATAGTTCCCCAGACAGAGAGCAGATGAAGTTCATGCACAAAGAAGGAGACTGTGTGTCCTCTGCTCCCCGCCTCCCCCTGCAGCTCTGTGAGGAGCTTCAGGGAGATCCTTCTGCAGAAGCTCAGAGACTGATCAGGTTCACAGCGGTGCGGATGTCATCCAATCGCAGACTTCCAGTGTTAAAGTATCCTGATGTGGCTTATTGATAAAATAGATCAAATAAGGCAGAGTTATTTTTACATTTTGGAACCAAATGAATCACCTTACCTCTCACTTATTATGTCTTTAAACTTTCACTCAGCTAAACTGAGAGAAAGGTTGTTCTTCAAACTATAATGGATGTGGACGTTGCTGCAAACGGCTTCTATTGTCTTTACCTCTGTTTGTTCCTACAGCTGATCATGAGCTTGTTTTGCTGCTTATCAGCAGCTGAGTGTGGACTGATGGACTCACTCTTTCTGTTTTCATAATCATGAGGACAGAGAAGAGCCGAACAAACACAGACTGCTGTTCAAAAAGAGGTCTCCATGTTCTGATGAGTCATGTTTGGTTATCATGACCAGACTTTTTCTGATAGTCATAAAACCCACAAATGAAGATACTTTAAGTCCCATGTGTCAAAGTCAAGGCCCGGGGGCCGGATCCGGCCCTCCAGATCATTTTATTTTATTGTTAATGACCCGATGTTATCTTGTGCTAATTTCTAACTTGTATTATTTTGACTAAATATATATATTTTTAAAAAAAAAATCAATATTAAAAGTTATTATTTTTTTTTTTTAAGTTGATTTATTCTGGAATAATATTCCTGCTTTTTAAAATTCATAATGTTAAAGTACAGTTTTAAAGTTCAAAAAATTGACATTCTGCTAGTTTTTGGAGTATTTTGCCATTTACTAAGATTTTTTAGGCTATTTTGGAGCTTAGCTAATATCTCATCTACATGCTAGCTGTTTTGGCTATTTAGACTTTTATTTTCATTTTTTTTAGGCCTATTTTGAAGTTTGGCTGCTTTTTTCTGGCTGCATGATAGTTTTTTTTGGCTAATTTAGGCATTTAAAAAAAAGTTTTTTAGGCTGTTTTTAAGTTAGGCTAATATTTACACACTAGCTGTTTTGGCTAATTTAGGCTTTTTTCAGTTTTTATGGTATTTTGGAGTTTAGCTTTTTTTCAGCTTTATGCTAGCTGTTTTGGCAAACCTATGTTTATTTGTTTGTTTTTTAGGCCCATTTGGCATTTAGCTAATATTTTAGCTGGTTATCAACTTCAGCATTATCAGCTACCATATTTTTAGCTATCAATTTTAGCATCTTCAGCTGCCAAATTCAGCTTACAGCATTCACACTAGCAATATCACAGGTAATGCTATATATCTAGTTCATAATTATGTTAAAAAATTACTGATTTAAAGTTTTTAAAAAATTAGTTTTAGAGTTTTCAATAAATGTTTATCCTGTTCGGCCCACAACCGAAGGCGTGTTTTGGATTTTGTTTTGTAATTTGTTTAAGTAAGTAAGTACAGTATTCTGCATCTAAAATGAAAGTTTTTTTGTTGATCATCACTAACTCAGACGAGAAATAGAATGTTAGTCTGGAGGCGGAGCTGTTAGGGCAGACGGGAGCTGTTGGCATCGATCTTACATCAGCACGTTTCCAACCGCTCGTTTTCGTGGGTATGGGAGGGGCTGCTGCAGACAGTGCAGGTTTTCAGAGGATTACTCTTGTATGAACAGATCAAAATACCGTTTTGGGGTTCTTTATAGTGAGGATTGAACAGTAAAATGCATTTAAAACCTCAGAAAGTAGAATTTTCATGGTGTGGCCCCTTTAAGTAATTTGGACCTTTAAAATGCTACCTATAGTTACTAGATCATAAAGCTATATAGTTTACTAAAGGTGAATTCAAATGGGCTTCCAAAGCTTATCAAGGACATGTCAAAACAGGAACCCATTTTCCCCACGCTCCTCCTAAATGCTGGCTGGGTCCACGTGCACTACAGTGGCCACTGGCCTCAGGTGGTGAAAGTAGAGGTCCATCAGTTGATGCAGCCATGCTCACTCAGTGTGTTAACCCTTTAACACCTGTGGCGTCGCCGGTGACGCTTAAAAGCAAAATCCTTATCATGCTATAACTTTTCAACCGTTAACATCTGCTGGAATTATCGTTTAACGGTTAAAAAGTTCCAGTAAATCCAGGAACAGAAACACTGGAGCTCCGGTGTTAAAGGGTTAAATGTTTATATTCAACACTGCAGGGATGTTACTCACATAATGTGGCTTTTTATAAGGCTGATATCATGCAAAATCAACTTTTTTAGATTTTAAGTGTATTGTAATGGAAATTCCTCACAAAAAAACCCCCAAAATGATATTTTGATCCATTCACGTGTCTCTGAGTATTCCTGTAAAAGTCTGCTCTCTGAGCACCAGCCCCTTCCAACCCACAAAAACAACCAGGTCCTCACATAGTGATGCCACAACGTGAGAACAGCTCCTTTAAAAAGAGAAGAGTCTGTGCTGCCAGCTCCGCCCCCAGGCTAACACAAACACACACTGTCTCTGAGCTAACAGGGATCAGCAAAACACTTTCATTTTAAGCGCACAATATGCACATCCATCTTTCTAAAAGTTTGGATGTTTGTTTTCGTGGGTGAAACTCACGAAACACTCTGTTTGTGTCAAAACTCAAATCAACTTGCAAAACAGCGCCCCCTGGTGTAATGCTTTCTAATATGCATGCTTGGCGCTCTATTAATGCCAAAAGAGCCACACTTTTGGCATTTATTATTACTTTTATTACAAGCCAAAAGTGAATATTGAATTGTCAGTTGAAAATTTCATTTTCAAATTGCATGATAAATTTGCAAATTGAATTGTCAATTAAGAAATGCAGAATAGTTCAAAAAAACGTCCATAATTTCAAATATAATCAGATTTTTGTTGTGCCAAAGGTAAAATATGATCATTTATATGGATATAGTTTACTCTGAAAGCCTTAGATTAGGATATACATTATAACACATCATCAGCTCAAATGAAGAAGATTTTTAAGAGACTTTAAATAAGCAGACATGTTATGGAAAAGGAACAAACTGCAGAATATAGATATTTTTAAGCTAGTTATTCTGATGTGAGGGCGATTTTAAATGACCAAAAAAACGTATTTTTCTCATTCAAGCTGAAGTGTTGTTCTTCAGAGTGGATCTTGTCTTTCAGAGAAACCCTGAAGGTTCCTGAACTCTCAGTTTGGTCGAAGTCTGAGAGTTTAAGTGAAACCTGCAGATCAGATGTTCCATCATTGTGTCTGCAGTTGTTCTTTAGAGCAGAGACATGATGCATGCTGGGAGATAATGTGCCTGTGTTTGTGTCTTCTGATGCATTAGCCATAACTTCGGCTCCATCGACCCGTCTGTCTTCGGAGTGCCCATCCCCATCATGTCTGTGGTGAGTCTGCATTAGCTACTCCTTCATCTGACTGTGACATTTAAGGCTGTTCTGACTCTCTCCTGTTATTGTCAGGACACAATCTGATCAGTTCATGTTTTCACGTCAACATGTCCAAAAGATCTGGAAGAATTATTGGGAAAATCAAACTTTCTCTGTTGTTTTTTTTGTAGTTTTCATCATTTTTTTCCCCCAAAAAATCCAAAACTCAGGGATTCACAAGCTTAAAAAACAATTCAGTGTAATTAAATTCAATTGATTTATAAAAGTAAATCAAAACCAAGGCTGTGACAGAGGTCTGCAGGTAGAGACTTCAAACTCACTGAGAACTGTTCATTTGTGAGATATATTTTTTATAATTTGTTCCTATTTGAAGTCTGCTTTAGTTCGATTCACCGCAGATCATTTCAAAGAGGACAGAGTCTCATCTGGACTGCTCTCCTAGTCTGCAGCTAATGAGGCTCCGCCCCCTTCAGTGGAAAAACACAAGAACAGAAGCCGACATCTGGGTTTGTCAGAGAAGAAAGTAGCTGAGTCAAATAAACAATACGATTAGAGAAGCTTTTATAGGTGATAAATGTGGTCTAGATGCTAGTCGCTGGAGACGCCGAGGGCGCTCACCTCTGCTGAAAGCACAGCTGAGACTGGATCAGCAAACTAAACATCCACGTGTACAAATGTAAACATGAAGAAAGGCCTTCAACCCTTTAACACCAGAGCTTCAGTGTTTCTGTTCTTTGATTTACTGGAACACGATCAACGTAATTCCAGCAGATTGTGAAGGAGAAAAGCAGCTAATCTCTCCTTCACAATCTACTGGAATTATCTTGTTAACGGTTGAAAAGTTACAGCATGTTAAAGATTTTGTGTTTAAATGTCATCGACGGTGCCTCAGATGTTAAAGAACATGTCAAAGTCAAGGCCCTCCAGATAATTTTATCTTTTTGTTTTTAATGGCCCGATGTTATCTTTCGCTCATTTCTAACTTGTATAATTTTGACAGAATATATTTTTATGGAGAGTAAAATATTGAAATTATTTAAGGTTTAAATTGATTTATTCTAGAATAAAATTCCTGTATTTTTATTATCCATAATTATGTTAAAAAGTTACAGTTTTAAAAATTGCCATTCTGCTAACCTTTTGGACTATTTTGGCATTTACTAAGATGTTTTTAGGCTATTTTGGAGTCCGTTAATATTTCAGCTACATGCTAGCTGTTTTGGCTAATTTAGGCTTTTTTTTTAAGTTTTTTTTGTTTTTTAGGGTAATTTAAATTTTTGCTACTTTTTCAGCTTCATGCTAGCTATTTTGACTAAACAAAATTTTTTTGTTTTGTTTTTTGGGCTAATTTGGCAATTAGCTAGTATTGTAGTTGGCTATCAGCTTCAGCATTTTCAGCTATCAGTTTCAGCGTTTTTAGCTATCAGCTTCAGCATTTTTAACTATTAGCTTTAGAATTTTACTAAGATTTACTAAGATTTTTTAGGCTATTTTAGAGTTTAGCTAATATTTCAGCTACATGCTAGCTGTTTTGGCTAACTTAAGTTTTTATGGTAATTTGGGATTTAGCTAATATTTTAGCTTGCTATCTGGTTCAGCGTTTTTAGCTATCAATTTCAGCATCTTCAACTATCAGCACTAGCATTTTCAGGGGCCAAATTCAGCTTACAGCTTTCACACTAGCATTATCACAGGTAATGTTATATATCTAGTTCATAATTATGTTAAAAAGTTACGGTTCTAAAGTTTTAAAAATTTCGTTTTAGAGTGTTTAATACATTTGTATTTTGTTTGGCCCGTGACCTGTGGTAGTTTGACACTATGGTAATGGGTTGATAAAAACAATTTCCATGAACTACAACAGATTTTTTATAAACATGAATATTTTATGCAAACATTTCCTAAAAAAACTTCTAATTGCATAAAAAAACATTTAAAATGTTGTAAACATAAAATCTCCCCTTAACCTGTAATAAAGACATACTAATCAAATAATAAAAAAAAACCTTTAAAATATCTTTACTAAAGATTCAAAACGACTCATTTTCTATTAAATCATACTTCCATTTACCTAAAAAATGTTATGTAAAGCACAAAACTCCCGACTCCTGAACACCACAGAAGGAAAATGTCATTCTGTTTCTAGATGGCGGACCAGCAGGCGGCCATGTTTGGAGAGTGCTGCTTCAACGTTGGGGATGTCAAGATCACCATGGGAACAGGGACCTTCATGGACATCAACACAGGCAGCAAGCCCCATACCTCAGTGGCAGGTGACCGAGCCGCACACACACTCGAACGAACAGCTGCGTCCTCCAGGTTGACCGCGGCTCTGCCTCCCTGCAGGTCTGTACCCTCTTGTGGGGTGGAAGATTGGCTCCGAGGTGGTGTACCTGGCGGAGGGGAACGCAGCAGACACAGGCACGGCCATCCGATGGGCGCAGGAGCTGGGTGAGCTGGGCTGTGGTTCTGGGGTCACAGGTTTTTCATATTCAGCCAGCAGGACTACTTGGAGGAGTCCTCTGGGTTTAGGTTTGGTGTCCCCCTATTGCAGAGCTCTTCTCAGATGTCAGTCAGACCAGCTCCATGGCTTACAGCGTGCCCGACTCAGATGGGGTGTGCTTCGTCCCGTCTTTCAGCGGCCTGCAGGTTAGTGGGGCAGCACACAGGTTACGTCGCTGCTGTGTGGCAGCCGAGGCTCCACGCTCTGTAACCCTGTCGTCTGTTTTGTGTTTTCCTGCTGTCCCAGCTCTGATTCGGCCTGTGTAAGTCTTCCTCCTGAAAGCTGTGGTCACAAAGTCTCTGCATGAGTTTTTGCAGAGATCACTGAGCACAAACATGCAGATCTCATCAGACTGACATGAGTGTCTTTATTTCCCCTCAGGCTCCTCTGAATGATCCCAAAGCGTGCGCTTCCTTGATGGGCCTCAAACCTTCTTCCACCAAGAGCCATCTGATCCGGGCCATTCTGGAGTCGGTCGCCTTCAGGCGAGTCCTCAGGATTTTTCCTCCAAAGTGCGGTGAATAAAAGCTGACGTTCATTCATGCGGTTCTCTGCAGAAACAAGCAGCTGTATGAGACCATGCTGCGAGAGACGAACATCCCCATCACCAACATCAGGTAGGATCTTCATCTGGAAGGCTCTGTGTCAACACGAAGGTGTGAATGAACCTGGGTTCTGCTAATGCGGTCGTCCTGCGTGTCTCAGGGTGGACGGCGGCGTTTCCTCCAATGACTTTGTCATGCAGCTAACTGCCGACCTGTGTGGTAGAAAGCTGGTCCGACTGCAGCACAGAGAGATGTCCTGTCTAGGAGCTGCTCTGGTGGCTGGACTCGGGACGGGTACGCTGCAGCAGACTGTTAAAAGTAGCACAATTCAAAGCACTTTTTAAAATATCCTCAACTCTGACAGCTTTTCTTTCAAGTTTTAGATCAAATGTGCTATTTCTGTTCATCAGAAGCTTTTTTTAAACCAAGCACACCAAGTCTGGATCTGTCTGCAGGCTTCTGGAGAACACGGGAGGAGCTGAGGAAGCTGCAGAGCACAGACGAGGTGTTCCTCCCACGAGGAGCAGCCACGGGGGGGCCATGTGAGGAGTACGCCCCCATCCTGCGGCGCTGGGAGAGGGCTCTGCAGCGCTCCATGAACTGGTACAAGCCCTGAGGACCAGCACAAGCACAGCAGGAGGAGACCAGGAGGACCAGCAGCCTGGAAGTGAGACTGATAGGAGATGAAAAATTGGTTTTGGAGGAAAGTGTCTGGATGCTCCTTCAAGGAGGAGGAGTGGTGTGATGCATGAGCCTCCTTCAAGGAGGAGGAGCCTGATGCCTGAACCCGTGGTTCAGGTTGATTCTTCTCTCGTTCTAAACCAAGCCCAGCTGTGGTTCAGTGACTTGACAGAAACATTCAAGCATTTTTTGGGAAACGACCCACAACAGGTAGAGACCAAACAGCACTAAACAGATTAACCTCAGTGTCTTCAGTGTTTGCTTTTTAATGATTCAGATTCGTTATGTTGGTTTTTGATTCTCTGTTTTCCTTTACTCTTGTGGTACCCCATGTTTTTCTGAGGGTTCTTCATCCTCCTGCTGCAGTCTAAAAACGTGCATGTTTGTTGGATCGGTGGCTCTTCCCTCTTCTGAACAAGATGTTATGGATTAATATGATCCGACTCAGTCCTGAGTCATGTCAGTTCTCCTGCCCTGCACTCTCTTCCCTCTGACAGGGAGGGGCATCCTCTGGTCTGCTGGGATGGAGCAGGGAAACGGTGGAATTGAGGACCAAGAGCAGAGACACTAGTCTGGGTCCAGCTTTTATGGCTGATGTGACTATTTTCTGCATTCAGTTGTTTGTAACAATACTCGTGTTTTTATGGAACTCCTCATCTCTGCAAGTGAGCACTTCAATACTGAAAGTTTAACAAGACATTTCCTGATCCGTGTGTATTCTTGTTGTAAGTCCTCTTTCTGTCATGTTGACATGACTTACCTTCTCATTTTATGATTTTACTCAGGGGTGTCAAACTCAATCGCACTAGGGGCCAAAATCCAAAACTCACTTTAGGTCGCGGGGCGAAAACAGGATAAACATTTAATGAAAACTTTATATTAAACTTTAAAACAATATTTTTAGCATAATTATGAACTAGATATAGAACATTACCTGTGATAATGCTAGTGTGAATGCTGTAAGGTGAATATTGTGGGCGGAAGATGCTAGTGCTGATGGTTGAAGATGCTGAAATTGATAGCTGAAAATGCTGAAGCCCATGGCCAAAATCAATGAAGGTGTTAGCTGAAAACACTAAAGCTGATAGCCAGCTAAAATATTAGCTAAATGCCAAATTAGCCTAAAAACATAAAAAAAAAAAATTTAAGACTTTAAAACCGTAACTTTTTAACATAATTATGAACTAGATATATAGTATTACCTGTGATAATGCTAGTGGGAATGCTGTAAGCTGAATTTGGCTGTTGAAGATGCTGAAATTGATAGCTAAAAACACTGAAGCTGATAGCTGAAAACGCTGAAGCTGAAAACGCTGAAGCTGATAGCCAGCTAAAAATATTTGCTAAATGCCAAATTAGCCTAAAAAAACTAAAAAAATACAAACTAAGTTATCCAAAACACCTAGCACGTAGCTGAAAAATAGCTAAACTTCAGAGTAGCCTAAAAAACTAAAAAAAGCCTTAATTAGCTAAAACGGCTAGCATGTAAATATTAACCTAACTCTAGAACAGCTTAAAAAAACTTGAAAAAAAAGCCTAAATCAGCCAAAACAGCTAGCGTGTAAATATTAACCTAATTCCAAAGCTGAAATAGCAGTAAAGCTGAAATATAAGCTAAACTACAAAATAGCTTAGAAAATCTTAGTAAATTCCAAAATAGTCCTTAAAACTAGCAGAATGGCAATTTTTAAAAACGTTAAAACTGTAATCTTTTAACATAATTATGAATAATAAAAAGGCAGGAATATTATTCCAGAATAAATTAATTTAAGCCTTAGATAACGTTCAATATTTTACTCTCCATAAAAATATATTTTATGAAAATTATACAAGTTAGAAATAAGCGCAAGATAACATCTGGCCATTAATAACAATAAAATAAAATGATCTGGAGGGCCGGTTCCGGCCCCCGGGCCTTGACTTTGACACGTGACTTAACATCTGAGAAGCCGTTGGTGACGCTTAAACACAAAATCTTTAACATACCGTAACTTTTAACAGTTATCACAATAATTCCAGCAGATTTTGCAAAGCGAAAAGCGGCTCGTTGAGCCTCAAAATCTGCTGGAATCATCGTGATAATTGTTAAAAGTTGCAGTAAATCAAAGAACAGAAACACTGGAGCTCCGCTGTGAAAGGGTTAAATGCATTTCTGTAACTGTGCATGTTCTGATGTGTGGCGCTGACCTCCTGCTGGACTCTGGGGACGCTGCGCGTCTGGGGAACACCGACTGTCAGATGCGGCCACAGATTGAGTCCCTGTTGATGTGACCAACGGTTGCCGCGGCAACCTACGGACGGAGTGACTGAGAACAAACGGAGAGTGTGCGCTCCAGCTCTTTTGGTGCCGGTATGGTGAAGGGGGCTCTAATTGAGAGCACAAACGGGGGGTTCCCCACAACAAAGGGAGGATTGTGGGTCCGCTCTGTGTGTGCGTGTTGGTCACAAAGCTCCATACATCCCATCTCTTCGGGATAACCCCTCACTCACACCAGCACTTCCTCCTGCTCTCCATCTGTGTCTCACTCAAACACGGGTTTGGCCTGCAGAGAAATGGCTTCCCCAGGAAAAATCCAGCATGTGAGATCACTCTTATCAGCATGGTGCTTTAAAGGAGGAGGTTAAACTTTCAGGAAATTGAAAATGACAGCAGGAAGTGAGAGCCCCCCACCCCTACCCCCCATGTCATCTCCTCCTGTTATGTAAGTTTGTCCTGAGATTCCTCAATCTCCGGTGGTTAAAGCTTAGCTAACTTCACAGCAGTCGTGTGTTCACATCAACTGAAAGCCTCAGTCTGTGCTGAAGAGGTTTGACACACATTTACTGTACACTGACTCATCGTCACGGCAACGAGCACTGCTGGGAACCCAAGACACCAAAACTATGGTCAAATAAAACCTCAGCAGCTCCACCAAAGCTGAAGGTCGTTCATGACGCTGAGATGGACAACCAAAAACATGTCAGTCGACTTATAATGACTGATGCCTGTAACCCACATGTGTCAAAGTCGAGCTCCGGGGGCCCTCCAGATTATTTTATTTTATTTTTATTAATGGACCGAGTAGAGTTACATTGCGGTTATTTTTAACCAGTATAATTTTGACAAATATATTTGTATGGAGGGTAAAATACTGAAAGTTCTTTAAAATTTAAGTTAATTTATTCTGGAATAATATTCTAACCTTTCTTTATTCAGAATTATGTTAAAGAGTTACGGTTTCAAAATGTTAAAAATTGGCATTCTGCAAGCTTTATTGACTTCTTTGGGATTTACTAAGATTTTTTAGGCTGTTTTGGAGTTTAGTTAATATTTCAGCTACATGCTAGCTGTTTTGGGAAATTTAGGCTTTTTTTTGTTTTGTTTTTTAGGCTGTTTTGGAGTTTAGCTAATATTTACACGCTAGCTGTTTTGGTTAATTTAAGCTTTTTTTGGTTTTTAGGCTACTTTGAAGTTGAGCTAGTTTTTCAGGTATATGCTAGCTGTTTTGGCTAACCTAGTTTGTATTTTTTTTTTTTTTTTCGTCTTTTTAGGCTAATTTGGCATTTAGCTAATATTTTAGCTGGCTATCAGCTTCAGCGTTTTTAGCTTGCGTATTGTCAGCTTTCAGCTTCAGTGATTTTTGCTATCAATTTCTGCATCTTCAGCTATCAGCACTAACATCTTCAACGGCCAAATTCATCTTACAGCATTCACACTACCATTATCACAGGTAATGCTATGTATCTAGTTCATAATTATGTTAAAAAGTTACAGTTTTAAAGTCTTAAAAAATTTGTTTTAGAGTGTTCAACAGATGTTTCTCCTGTTCGACCCGTGACCTAAGGTATGTTTTGCTTTTGGCTCCTGTGTGATTAAGTTTGAGATCCCTGCTATAACCAGATGTATTCAGCACTGGTGGGAAATTACTTTTTTTTTGTTATGACCAGATATGTTTCCACCCAAAGGTCTGAAGCAAAAGCAATGGAAACGTCCTCTGTGTTGATTCATAAAAGCCTTTTGGCAGCTGCTGTTAGCAAAGTCCAGCCGTGTAACAAAGATTGCCTGTTTAAACCAGAACCTCCTGTTTGTGAGTGATGCTGCTGTGAGTGAGTGTGTGAACCGCTTCCATCAGCACCCAAGTGCCTTTCCAAAAAGTATAAGTACCTCTATTATTCCACAATTTCCACAATGATTCCCTAAAAAATCCATATATTTTAAAAAATAAAAGATAATGATGAATTTTTAGAGCCTATTATGGGTTTCTTAATGCAAGGCAGAGGCTGCATCACTGAGAAGCACTGTATATACTGTAGATATAGCTCCCTATAAGACCAGCTCAGTGGCCTAGTGGTGGAGTGTCCACTCTGACACTGGAAGGTCTTGAGTTCAAATCCAGACTGAGTCATATTCACCAAAAATGAGAGCAGTAAGAGGTTGGATTGGGGCTTCCTGCGGACAGTGGGAGGAGTCAAATGAAGCGAGCATGTCATACACCTGATGGGACTTTACCTGTTCCTTTTACAGTTCTGCTGGGTTTAGGAGCTTTAGTCTGTTGATAGAGCTCATAGATGCAAACATACAGCTTCCAAAAAGAAATCAGATTGCCATGTCTGTCTCCTGATTATGAAAGCACCTGCATTGCCTGTCAAGAAGAAAGAAGGCAGCGTTGATGTGTGCCTGCACTCCCATGAGTCTGCTTTGAAGTTTTACAGCACTTTATAGAGAATTTATAAAAGTTAGGGCAGTTCTGTTCCATTGCAGAAGTTATGATGGAACATATGAGAAGGAGGCCGACGAGAAGGACTCGCTTTTCACGTTATCACGATTTCACACCTAAAAGTGGGCAACCGTCTTCTAGGTAAACGTAACCCCTTAATTCCTGAATTTATTTCCAGCTATGAAAAATAATCATTTTTTGCTGAATTAATGCTAAATAAAGGTAATTTCGGAGCCGATGTGGTCAGATGCATATTTCCATCAAAAAGTTACAACAATAACTCAACAGAAACTGAATCAAAATCAACTCAAAATGAAACTCAGGTGACATTTAAACAGTAAATGTGGCTGTAAGTAAAGGATCTGAATGGCAAACATTCCTCCTCCATCACAGGACCATCAAAAGTGAAAACTCCTGAAAAAAGCAAGTAGAAAAGGTATTATTAGATACAAGTCATGACACTTTTCAAAAACATCCACACTGCTTCCTAGATTAAAAAATCCAAAATTTAAACTGATTCAAACTAGCTTATAACTTTAAAGTTCCTCTATGATTATCTTTTGATCTATTTTAAAAGTATTCCCTTTTTTCTAATAGTAATAATGCTGTTTTAAGCCAAAATCTAACTGTTGTCTTGTTTTCTCTGACATAGTTTCTGAGCGGCAAGGGTTAATCAGAAATTCACGTCTGAGTTGTGCACTTATTTCCCATCATGTCTTTGTTTATAGCTAGTGTCGATAGCTGAAGATGCTAAAATTAATAGCTAAAAACCCTAAATTTGATAGCTGAAAACACTGAAGCTGAACCTGAAAGCTGAAAACGCTGAAGCTGAAAGCTGAAATCACTGACGCTAAAATCTGAAAACACTGTAGCTGGAAGCTGAAAACGCTGAAGTTGATAGCTGAAATTACTGACGCTAATATCTGAAAACGCTGAAGCTAATAGCTAAAAACGCTGAAGCTGATACCTGAAATTACTGAAGCTGTTAGCTGAAATCGCTAAAGCTAATAGCTGAAAACGCTGAAGCTGATAGCCAGATAAAATGTTAGCTAAATGCCAATTTAGCCTAAGAAACTAAAAAAAACTATGTAGCTGAAAAAATAACTTAACTCCGTAATAGTCTGAAAAACTTTCCTTTAAAAAAGCCAAAATTAGCCAAAACAGCTAGCCTGCAGCTGATATATAGATAGACTCCAAAATAGCCCAAAAGATCTTAGTAAATGCTAAAATAGTCAAAAAGGTAGCATAAAGCCAATTTTTTAAACTTTAAAACCGTAACTTTTTAGCATATTAAGAACTAAATGTATAGCATTACCTGTGATAATGCTAGTTTGAATGCTGTAAGCTGAATGGGGCTGCTGAAGATGCTGAAAGTGATAGCTAAAAACGCAGAATCTAATAGCTGAAAACGCTGAAGTTGATAGCCAGCTAAAATATTAGCTAAATGCCAAATTAGCCTAAAAAAATTAAATAAATTTAAATTAGCCCGCTAGCATGTATCTGAAAAAATAGCTTAACTCCAAACAGCCTAAAAAGGTAGCAGAATGCCAATTTTTAAAACTTTAATTCAAAGAGTTCCCAGCGCTAAATGTAACGTTTAGGGCTGTGGATCGGTGATAAGGTGGAGATCCGATTCGATTCAAGAATCAAGCTCAAATATTCACGAATCGAACCACGATTCTTACATTTTAATATGTTTATTGCTATGTGTTTGTCTCGTTACTGGGTGTAAGAAAATTGAAATTATTTGTATTAAATCATAATTTATACCTTCATTTAGAACAGGAGATCAGAATGAACAGAACTGATTAAAAAAACACAAAGATTCAGATAGAAAGAAATTTTGTCATTTTCAAATTTTCCTTTTTTTGTCAACCTCTGACCATGCTTAGCAGTAAAAGACCTAAAGGTCCGGTGTGAAAACTAATTCATTTTTTCAGAAGTTATGTCTGTGAGCGGAACTTCAGTCTCAGTTTTTGAACTAAAAAAGCTCTCGCTAGTTTTACTTTGAAAACCGGAAGCTTCACCGTCACGAAGATGTATTTACTTCCGGTGGTGGTAACGCTGCTCTTTCGGCTGTGTTTTACTTCCTACACTTAATCTAAAACATTAATCTGTATTTCAGAGCAAA
>NC_050528.1:17404301-17429422 GCF_002922805.2 Oryzias melastigma
GAAGGAGGCCGACAAGAAGGACTCGTTTTTCATGTTATCACGATTTCACACCTAAAAGTGGGCAACCGTCTTCTAGGTAAACGTAACTCCTTAATTCCTGAATTTATTTCCAGCTATGAAAAATAATCATTTTTTGCTGAAATAATGCTAAATAAAGGTAATTTCGGAGCCGATGTGGGTATTACACTTAATCTAAAACATTAATCTGCATTTCAGAGCAAAAATACACAATCCCCAGACAATATTTTGATCATATTTTTCTACAATCTACTATATTTATAAAGATCGCGAATTAGCGATCTGGACGTCGCGAATAATCGTACTCGATATTTCGTGAGCAGATCGCGAATACCCGAGCATCCGGATACTCGTTACAGCCCTTGTAAGGTTAGTCTATTTGTAATTTGTTTCACATGTTTTATTCTTGTTTAAAAAAAGACGGTTATAGTTTGTACTTGAGTTGACCTCTTTAAAGTAACATTTGATGGGTTTGTTATTTGGCACCAGAGAGCTCCATACCTGTTGCTGCAGGGACTCACCTGAGCTCTCCGGTGCGCGCGCTCAGAACATGTTAGATTCCCATAATTCTGTGGATCTCCTATAGATCTGATCACCTCCAGCATCACAAACTCTCATTTTTCTGTCTGATTCCTGCGCGTGATGGATGGAGCGTCTCTCTGTCATCAGCCAATCTGCGTGCGTGCGTGCGTGCGTGCGTCTGGCATCAGCTGCTGTGGACGTCACACATTCCTCCTCTATCCTCACCTCCTCCCTCCTCCTCTCCGCTTCTCCGTTCCGCCGGAGCATCTCTCCTGCTCCCTCTCCGCGCGCCGCCCACTCCCTCTCCGGCATCGATCCGCCGCAGCTGCTGCTTCCTCCGCTCCATCCCATCGTCCTGCTGCGCCTCCCTCGTTTTTTTTACGTTTTCTTTCTTTTTTTTTTTTAAGGACAGGAATTGGGACGTTAGTGGGAGCGACCCCCCAATCACCATGGCGAACACCGAGGATAAAGCGCCCAACAAGGAGAACGTGTCCAGCTGGAAGGACTCCATCTACAACCCGCGGACCGGGGAGCTGATGGGGCGCACGGCCAGCAGCTGGGGTAAGCACCCCCATCACGGCTCTGCTCACAGGCTTCCCTCCTACGTAGAGGTGGGGGGGTCCTGGTTCTCACAGATAGGCTGCTTCCGTTTGAATGGGAGTTAGCGGAGGAGATGTCCCAGGCCTACATGTCAGTGTGAAGGAGAAGCCTGCAGGAGGGCGACCGGCCCATCCTGCTGCTGCTGCTGCTGCTGCAGGGTGGGGGGCAGAACCCGGCAGGTAGACATCTGCTGCTGCAGTCCTTTCAGCCTCGGCTTCATGTCTGAGCATCATGAAGCTGCTCGTTACCTAATCATACATGATGCTGCTGCATTCCTGGCTAATCTGCAGATGATGGGGCCACACGTTTATGTAATGCCCCCCACCCCCTCCCCCTGGCGTGGCGTGGCGGGGCTCCTGTTGAGTCTGCCGGCTGCCCAGGCCCCGTTAACTGCTATGCAGCGGGATGCTCCACTGCAGTTGCATGGCTGCCCACATTAGCATGCCTGTCAAGGTCAAATGGGATTCCCTCTCTCTTCTTTCTTTAGCGTACGGGGCAGGTGCATTGTGGGATATGGTAAGAGAGGGCTGAGAGAGCAGCAGGAGGCTGAGGGGTTCATCCCAGCTTTTTTATTTTTTTGTCCTTGTGGGCATGAGTGCAGCACCGGCTGCATGGCGGTGAAACCATTTTGAGCTGGTGCAGCTCTCCTCCGGATGAAGGACGCAGCAGCTGCTCTGAGCTCAGGCGCCGGCTCTGAAGCCGCCTCATGAAAAACCGCCTCGGTTCAGCGAGCAGCGCGAAGAATTCCCTCCTCGGCTCAAAATGGTTTCTGTGAGGCAGACCTTCGATCTGCTCGTCTCTCCATCCATCCCTCCTTCCTTCATCCCTCTTCTCTGTTTTTCCAGCGCTCATCCTGCTCTTCTACCTGGTGTTCTACTGTTTCTTGGCTGGCTTGTTCGCCCTGACCATGTGGGTCCTGCTGTTCACGCTGGATGATTACGTGCCCAGATACAGAGACCGCGTTCCCACCCCAGGTGAGCTCCCTCAACTTCCAGCTGCAGCTTTCTCCCTGACATCCATTATTCATGCTGACACTGCTACGATAGTTTCTGCTGTTTTCATCGATCCGGTTAGATGTTTGCAGCAGCTCTAATGTTTCTGCTTTGACTCCAGATGAACTCTCATAACTCCATTTGCACATCTCATTTCCAGGACTGGTGATTCGCCCAAACTCCCTGGACATCTCATTCAACAAATCGGACCCGCAGAAGTACGCACAGTACGTCCAGCACCTGGAGAAGTTCCTTGAGAGTAGGTGCAGTCATCAGCTGGTTTCATGAGCTCAGCTCTGCCACTCCCGAATCACTCATGGGATGTTTGCATCTCCTGTCAGGGTACAACGACTCGGCGCAGAGTAAGAACGAGGAGTGCGTTTCCGGATCGTTCTACCTGCAGGACGGTCCTAAAGAGATGGCCAGGAAGGCGTGTCCCTTCAAGAGGGCGTCGCTGAGCTTCTGCTCCGGTCTGTCCGACACCAACTATGGATACCATGAAGGAAAGCCCTGTGTGATCCTGAAAATGAACAGGGTAACCCGCCCGCCCCGCTCCTCCAGCACCACCTGGGCCTCAGTTGGATGAGTCTTTTTGATTGTATGTGTCTCTTGACAGATCATCGGCCTGAAGCCGGAGGGAGAGCCTATCATCAACTGCACAGTCAAAGTAAAAACACACCTTCTTCCTGCTTGCTTGTCTTTTATTTGTGTCAGGAGAGCCATGGAGGTTTCTTTTCGGTTGATCATTTTTCATTTGTTCCTTTTTTGTTCTTTGTGTGTCTCATATCTTTTTGCATGCTGTCTCTGACGTCTTTAGGGTAAGAAGAACATGAATTATCTGGAGAGGGTGACTGAATCCATGTAGTGGGGCTCATTTTGTTTCCCGTTACTTTCTGTCCTGTGTCTCCTAAAAACCGGCTCCAATTCACAGTGAATGGAAATGCTAAACATAAGCTCATACTAAGATGGACATTTTCTTTGCAGAAAGACAACCCAATCCAGATGTCCTACTCCCCCAACAACGGCAACATCGATAAGATGTTCTTCCCGTACTATGGCAAGAAGGCCCATGTGAGTATGCTAACCTGTAGGGCACCCATGATAAGCCGACTAATCAACGACTAATCATCTATTAAAGTAGTTTAATAGTCGACTAGTCGTTACTTTATATTATATGGAGTCAGTGTGTAGTAAAGTTGAAAGTTATAATGGCGTTATCCTAGCTTTTTGGACTATTTTGGCATATATTATTTTTTTAAGGCTATTTTGGAGATTAGCTTATATTTCAGCTACATGCTATCTGTTTTGGAAAATTTATACTTTTTTTCTGATTTACTTAGGGTGTTCTAGAATTTAGCTAGTATTTCAGCTACATGCTAGCTGTTTTGGCTAATTTAGGCTTTTTTCATTTTTTTAGGCTATTTTGGA
The DNA here is from genome assembly GCF_002922805.2 of Oryzias melastigma. Taxonomy (NCBI): domain Eukaryota; kingdom Metazoa; phylum Chordata; class Actinopteri; order Beloniformes; family Adrianichthyidae; genus Oryzias; species Oryzias melastigma. Next base: position 17,407,862 of record NC_050528.1, read on the forward strand.
GTTTAGCTAACATTTCAGCTACTTGCTAGCTGTTTTGGCTAATTTTTACTATTTTTTTTCTTTAGGCTGTTTTAGAATTTAGCTAATATTTCAGCTGCATGCTAGCTGTTTTTGCTAACTTAGGCCTTTTTCAGTTTTTCAGGCTAATTTGAAGTTTAGCTAATATTTAGCTACATGCTATCTGTTTTGGAAAATTTATACTTTTTTCTAGTTTACTTAGGGTGTTCTAGAAATTAGCTAATATTTCAGCTACATGCTAGCTGTTTTGGCTAACTTAGGCTTTTTTCATTTTTTAGGCTGTTTTGGAGTTTAGCTAAAATTTCAGCCGCTTGCTAGCTGTTTTGGCTAATTTATACAATTTTTTTTATTTATTTAGGCTGTTTTAGAATTTAGCTAATATTTCAGCTACATGCTAGCTGTTTTTGCTAACTTAAGCTTTTTTTCAGTTTTTTAGGTTAATTTAGCATTTAACTAATATTTTTAGCTGACTATCAGCTTCAAGGTTTTGAGCTATTAGCTTGAGCAATTTCAGCTATCAACTTCAACGTTTTTTAGCTATCAATTTCAGCATCTTCAGCTATCAGCACTAGCATCTTCAGCGGCCAAATTTAGCTTACAGCATTCACACTAGCATCATCATAGGTAATGCTATACATCTAGTTTTTTGTCAGTTTAAAGCTTATAATGGTCAAGATTTGTGCTTTACATCTAGTTTTCTCATGACCCGACTAATCGGAAAAATAATCGGTTATTAGTCGACTATAAAAATAATCGTTTGTGGCAGCCCTACTAACCTGGTCAGGTGAGTCTGTGTGTCTGCAACTGACTGACTGATCCGTGCTGCAGGAGAATTACCTGCAGCCTCTGGTGGCTGTAAAGCTGCTGATTACCAAGGAAGACTACAACAAGGAGCTGACCGTGGAGTGCCGGATCGACGGCACCAACCTCCGCAACAACGATGAGAGGGATAAGTTCCTGGGTCGCGTGACCTTCAGGGTCAAAGTGGTGGAGTAGAGACGACCACAGACAAGGCTGCCCACGTCTACTGAAAGGAGTCGAGTTGGAGGAAAAAAGTGTCACAAAGATGTGATTTAGGAATGTGGCCTCACGCTTTGATACAGATGTGATACTTTGTGTCCCTTCTTTCCTCCATGATTTCTTGCTGTCCTCCTCAAATGTCCCCAGAGCAGAGCCGTCCTTCCTGAGTTCATCATTATTTATCCAGTATGCTTTGTTTTGTTTTTTAGCATTGATGTGATTTGATAAGTTCTAGCCACTGATGCCGTTTGAAGCTGTCGTGTAAACTGCTAAACCCTTTTTTAGACCTTCTTTTGTGGTCCACCTGCCATTAGGACGAGTGGCTTTCTGTTTCTTAGCCTCTCTGAGCTGCAGTCTTTTCACCGGGAGGATTTGTATCTCGCTGTATAGTAGAACTGAGAAGGTAGAAAATGTCCAACACATCTGCAGAGTATTCTCTCATCAAAAAACTGAATAGAAACATACCTTGATAATCAGTATAGCCACTGTATCCCTGTATATGAAATGCCAATTACAGAGTCCCTTCATCTATGAATACATTGTGATCTGTACCATATTTAGGGAATTATAGGTAGATCTTCGTGTTGTGACTTGCAGAGCCACAACCTAGTCTTGTGCCGTCTGTCTGTCTGTCTGCATGTCTGTCTGTCTGCCTGTCTTCCCGTTTACTCACCTCTCCGCCGCCGCCGCCATGCCGATGACCCTCCAGGATGCTGGCTTTCAGCGGCGGAGGAGTCAGAACTGCTGGTGAAATGGAGAGGCGCTGAAGAAGCGCTGCAAAAATAACAAGCTCACTGTAACTATGTACTGTATATCTTTATGTGATCTGTATACCTATCTGGGTCTCAAAGATTGTTTGTTAGTTAACTCTTCTTCAGCCTGTTTATCTGATTGTCTGCCAATCTATTACTCTTCATTGTATATATATATATGAAACACTATCTACCACATTTACTTAACTCACAGTGTATTTTTGTCACAAACATGCTGTCTGTGCACTGTAAAGAAATAATTTAAGCAAAGATTTACAGGAAATGATCTTATTCAGAACTCTGTTTACACTGTATAAGAAGGAACCCACATTTCAAAGAACAACGTGTAACATCTCTTCAGGGTGCCTTAAGACCTGATGAAACAACATGTGGAATAAAAGTGATTTTGGAAAAACACATTTTTTTAATGTCGTGTCAACATTAGAAGGTTCTTCCAGTTAAAGAGAATCCCTGAACTCCCTGAAAATAATGCAGATCTGACAGTTGTTTCTAGGCCGTCAAAAATCTTTGTAAGATTTCCTGAAAGGGATTTTCCAGAAAAAGCACAAAACTTAAAGCCAAACAGATTCAAAGAGTTACATTTCTCTGATTGTGTTTCTAGACAAAAAAAATCAAATAAGAAAACCCACAGAAGGATCAAAAACCTCTTCTATGACGTCATCATCTTCAACATCTATTCATGTCATTCCTTTAGTTTAGCTTCGTTTAGCCTTTTATTAAAACACCATCAATGTGGAATCAGGGAAAAAGAACTGCTTTTAGGGGTCAATTGATTAAACATTTTACAAATGGGAGAACAACGTGCAGAGAAAGATCCAGAGAGTAAAATACGTTCAACAGGACTTTAGTAAATACATTTCACTTTCATAAAAATGGCAGAAAAACCTGTTTGGAGGATTCCTCTTTGGTTGTGGTGCAGAAACATGTCAGTCACTCATGCTGTAGATGACAAATTAATCCAGCATTCCTCTCAAACCGACCTGGCTGCTACCATCCATCCTTTGACCTCCAAGAATCTCCGTTCTAAGGAAGTTCTCCAGTTGCTGGACTTCCTGAATGAGTTCTCCATGCTTCTCAGAAACAAATTGTATTATACCAGCATTTTTAAGGACATACAGGCTTTACCGTCTCATTCACACACATTCTTCACTGACAGTGAAAAAACATCTACAGTAGGATGAGTCAAATCTGCTGGAGGTGGCGTCATGGGGAGGATTTAAAGGCACTACACTAGGAAAAACCAACTATTAGAGCGTTTAAGTGTATAATACTGTTCATCCCTCACTATAAAGAACCTCAAAGCGCTATTTTCATCCATTCACGCATTTCTGAATAATCCTCTAAAAACCCGCATTCTCAGTACCAGCCCCTCCCCTACCCACGAAAACGAGTGGGTTCTCACATGCTGATGTCACAACGTGAGACAACCCCTTTCAGGAAGAGTCTGCTCTGACAGCTCCGCCCCCAGTCTAACTTAAAGACACACCCACTTTCTCTGCTAAGCTTACGGTGATCATCATCAAAGTGTTGTTATTGTAGCATTGACTCTGAGAAGATGTGGTTCCTTAATCTAATCTGCAGAGGACAGTGGTTCTGTCCAAATTCCCTCCCTAACTACTGAAAAGCTTTATAGAGCACTGGATTTTAATCCGGACACGGTGCTCACTACCTTCTCCGAACGCCGGATGTTGATTCAAAAATGAAATTGAATCACATTTTTTGTTCAAAATTGTTCAACCGCAATGCATTGTGGTCTATATTGGCTAATCTAATGAGCATTGATGCACGCTAGTTTTTCGCAAAGACTTCATGGAAGTTTCTAGTGCACTCGATTTTGGAATTAGTAGATTTGGACGGCACTAGAAAATGGAGTATATACAGTGATTAGGGGTAATTCAGACATAACTATCATCTTTTGAGTGGAGAAAATGTTTTTTAGACTGTGAGGAGTTTTTTTAACTTAATTTTATGTAACCTTTATTTAATCAGGTTACAAGGGTGACCTGAATAAGTAGTCAGCAGCACACAATGTAAAAATAAAGTTACAGTAAAAGCAAAAAAATAAAATAAGCAGTGAAATTGGAATATGTACAATTTAAGATTTAAAATTTGGGTGTAACAAAGTGACAAGGTGAGGTGATAAATCTAAAAAGAGATTTTGAATATGTAAAAGCTGAGCAGCATCACATTTGATAGAGTATAGTAGTTATACAGTGCAGCTGAATTACAAAAGAAGTTAGACACAAGAGCTTTGAACTGTGGAGTTTTTCTGTATGTTTAACAGAATGGAGCTGAATGATCTAAATGAAGACAGTTCAGATCATTTTAGACGAGTTTGGATTGAGTTAAAGGCAGAGGCAGCAGAAAAACTGAGATTTAGGAGATTGTTCAAAAGAACACCGGATAGTATGACGTCAAGAAATGGGCGGGACCGACAAGGAAGCGAAAGGCGGAGCCTCAGAGATCGAGTCGTTTTACTTTCGGGTATGAAAAGAGTCCACAAAAACAACTAATATTTCATAAATAATTTGTTTTTTAGTGTTCCAAAGGTAATATATGACCATAAAGAGCTCTGGGAGATGAAGTCAAACAGGGTCGTCCCCCTCAAGCCGCCATTTTGGGAGCAATCGGGCCTGAGGAGCTGATTTTGAACAACCTTCCATCTCCAGAGAAGAGAAAAATAAAAATAACAATCAGACGCGTTCGCCAAGCTAATGTCAACAAACAACAACTGACCCTGCTGCTAGCCATGCTAATGCTAGCTGCGTGCAATATAACACTTACCCTTCCAGTGATGATGCAGCAATTTTTTGATTGAAGATTAGCCACAAACCCAGACTGAGTCGATTCATAACCATTCAGGCTTTTGTAAACTAGAGTCCCCCATGTAGGACCATGGGAAGTTTACTATGTAGTTATGGATAACATAGATCTGGGACGTTTTCCCTTTAAAAAACCCGCCGGAAACATCATCGAGTCGGTCAGATTTAATCTTTTACAACATTTTTGTCATGTGAATTAAAGTCAGATTAATACTCAGATGGCTTGAAAGTTTTAACAGTGACGGTCAAGGCGGCACTGTTCATATTGCTGCCAAAATGGCCGACTGACCACAGGGAGTCACGTGGGGTCTGGAGCTCTATTAATGGATACAGTTTATTAGTTTAGTGAAAGACTCTTCCATTGTGAATCCAGCCCAGACTCACAGCTGCATGTCTGTGACCTTCGGTTTCCAGGGAGATGAAGTCAGATCTGGCGTTTGTTTTGGAGTCTCCTACACACGTCTGCACATTTGGTTGGTATTAAATAAAAACAGAAAATATAGTCGATTCTATTGACTAAAGGCAAGAAAACCAGCAAAAAACAATCATGTATTTGAATAATATAATTTAACAAATTCAAAGACTTTGAACAAATGAAAATGTAATTTTCTGAAATGCTGCTGCTGCAGTTCTTGTTGTGATGCATGGCATGTCTGCCGTTGAGCTGTGGTTGTTGTTGGATGTGGCTGAAGCGGTGAAGGACAGCGGCCGTGATGCAGAGGGAAACGGCAGCTTCAGTCAGGCATGAAGCTGCAGCTCAGCAGGACCAAGACCTCGCTGCAGATGGTTCTTGTTATGGTTTTTTACAGCAGACTGGCCAGAGTGATCACTTCAGGATAAGCTGGTGAAGCTCAGCATGTTCACAAGTTGTTATTTGTTCTATGGGAAAAAGGATATTCCTGCCTTTTTAGTTTTCATAATTTACTTTAAAAAGTTACGGTTTTAAAGTTTTAAAAATTGTCATTCAGCTAGCATCTTGGACTATTGGTCTTTACTAAGATTTTTTAGGCTAATTTGGAGTTTGGTTAATATTTCAGCTACATGCTAGCTGTTTTGGCTAATTTAGGCTTTTTTTCAGTGTTTAGGCTATTTGGAAGTTTTTTTCAGCTACATGAGCTAACAGAACTCTGTTTTAGGTGATTTTGTGAACACATGAATGTAAGCAACTCTAATTGGGCAGAAAAGATCTCTTGCAGCTCTACGTCTCATTCCCGTCGTGGAAAGCTAGCGGTAGCGTTAGCATAAATTAGAAGAAGAAATTCTTTATCAAACAAGCAGCATTCAATGAAGTACCTGTAACCTTCGTCCAACTATGACCGGATTTCGGAGAGAAATAATCCCCGACTCGTTTAATATCATCTATAGGAATTTGAGGAGGCAGCTGTGGAGCATTCTGCAGGAGGAATACTGACATTTAATCTAAGAGGGAAATGAAAACAACCAGGTAGGACATTTATAAATAAATATTGTACACATTTTGGTTACAGTTAAAAAAAACTTTACTGACAGAAATGAGAGGTTACCTTTCATTATTTAGGTAAAATTGCTTTAAACAGTGTTTAGCTGCTTTGCCGTTCTAAACCGACATAATAAATAACAGGAATTCACTCTGCTCAATCACGGTTTTGTGTGACATCAGGTCTAAAGGGTCTATTACCATCCAGTTGAACTCACCTCGGTCATCACTGGTGACTGGTCCTTGGCCACATCAAAGACAGTCTACATCAGGAATGGGCAGACTACGACCAGCTCTGTGAACACCAAAACCGTCCTAAAGACGGCCCAGCAGCGCCTGCATTTCTGATGCAGGCACCAAAACACTTCTGATAACCCCAAACAGGCATCCAGCATCCATCTGTCTGTCTGTCTATCCATCATCCATGACTGAACCGACAGTTCTATTTGTCATCATGTTGAATCAGAAACACATCGAGGTACCAGTAGTATTTGTAGTACACAGAATACAATTGTTAGTATGTGTCTTGTCATGGTTTCTACCCTGTCAGCTTACATGAATGTCTTCTGTTTTTCTGTCCTTTAACCAAGTCTCATCTGCTGGATGATCTTCTTCTGGACCAGATTTTTACCTTCATGTCTTTGGTGTTCTGACTTTTTTGTTTGTGCATTTAGGCTCCTCTCTGAACGTTTTTGGTAAAGCTCTGGCTACTGAGAAGAGGAGGAGCCTGTCGAGTGGATTGTTGCCCTCCTACGTGGATTTGAGGATCAGCTCTGTGGAAATGCTCGAGCAACCTTAAGGGTCTCCTGTGGCTGTCGGAGTTGTTTGTCGGAGTTTTCTGAGTCCATTCGGCCTCTAGAGCTTCTTAATGACATCTGCTTAAGTTTGAGCCGTTTTGAGCTGTAGTGACTATAACCTCTGATAATGACCAATAGTCACTGAAACAATTTAAAGATTACAAAAGTAATAATTAAAACACCAAAAAGCTGCAGAGGAAAATAGATGCTGCTTACATTGTTTTTAGAAAACAAAGTAAAATATTTGATATTGTACATTGATGTACCTGCTGACTCCTGCCTGCAATACTTACCTTCTACCACCAGAGGGAGACAGAAACGTCTCCTCTCATGGCAGCAGAGCAGCAGAGCTGGTTGGAGTCTGAGCCTGATCGCTCACACTTACGGGGGTGCTTTAAAGATGATGAGCTGCTCTGGCAGGTAAACCAGCTGTGATCACACCTGCGCTCCTCTTCTTCTGCGGTGTCTGTGCAGGCCTCAGGCTGCAGCACATCACCAGCAGCAGCAGCTCCTGCTAAATGTGAGATAATCTCTTCTGGGTTTAACTGGAGAAAGATCCATCTTAATGTCCACTAAGCTCCTGCAGTCCTTGGGTTTGACAGCTATAGACGGGTGGATCTGGGGACAGAAGGAACACAGCAGCCCCACACATTTATGCCACCAACGTTTTACAATTCAATTCAATTTTATTTATATAGCCCAATATCACAAAAACAATTGTGTCACTGGGCTTCATGCCGGTAATTTTACAGAAGCAGAAAGTCGGTCATAAAATATTAACAATAGCTAATTGCTAAACTAACACAAGAGTGATGTGTTCTCTTCTACTAGTTCCTGCTAACAATCGTGCTGCTGCATTCTGGACAAGCTGAAAACTTTTTAAAGAACTTTTCGGGCATGCTATTAGTAAAGAGTTACAGTAATCCAGTCTAGACGTAACAAATGCATGGATGAGTTTTTCAGCGTCACTTTTAGATAACATATTCCTGATCTTAGCTATATTACGTAGATGAAAAAATGCAGTTTTACAAGCTTGAGATATGTGAGCCTTAAATGATAAATCCTGGTCAAATAAAACCCCTAAGTTTCTGACTGAAGAATTGGAGGCAACATTTACACCATCCAGGGAGACTATCTTATCTGAGAGAGCATCTCTCAGGTGTTTAGGACCCAGTATCATGACCTCAGTTTTTTCTGGGTTTAGGAGGAGGTAATTAATTGTCATCCAGGTCTTAATGTCTCTGATGCATGAATTCAGTTTCTCTAGGTGGTCATTCTGGTCAGGTTTAATGGATAAATACAGCTGTGTATCATCTGCATAACAGTGAAAGTTAATGCTATGTTTCCTGATTATGTTTCCTAAGGGCAGCATGTAAAGCGTGAACAGAATGGGCCCTAGAACTGAGCCCTGAGGGACTCCGTAGCTAACTCTAGTACAATGAGAGGACTGTCCATTTACATTAACAAACTGGTATCTATCAGATAAATAGGATTCAAACCACTGGAGGGCAGATCCCCTGATCCCTATGTCATGTTCTAGTCTCTGGAGTAAGATACTGTGATCGATGGTATCAAAGGCTGCACTGAGGTCTAACAGGACCAGAACAGAGATTAGTCCCTTTTCTGAAGCTAATAGCAAGTCATTAGTAACCCTAACCAGAGCAGTTTCAGTGCTATGGTGAGGTCTGAACCCTGACTGAAAATCTTCAAAGTGATTGTTGTCCTGTAGGTGGCACTGCAGCTGTTTTACTACAATTCTTTCTAGAATTTTAGATATGAATGGGAGATTAGATATTGGTCTATAGTTAGCCAAAATGTCAGGATCCAGGCTGGGCTTTTTCTAAAAAGGTTTAACAAACGCATATTTAAAAGACTGAGGCACATAACCAGGTATTTATTATGATTAATATGATTAGGGGGGGGGGCTGCACGGTGGCGCAGTGGTTAGCGCTCTCGCCTCACAGCGAGAAGGCCCCGGTTCGAATCCCGGCTGGGACCTTTCTGTGTGGAGTTTGCATGTTCTCCCCGTGCATGCGTGGGTTTTCACCGAGGACTCCGGCTTCCTCCCACCGTCCAAAAACATGCTTCATAGGTTAATCGGTGACTCTAAATTGTCCCTAGGTGTGAATGTGTGTGTGATTGAGGCCCTGTGACAGACTGGAGACCTGTCCAGGGTGTACCCCGCCTTCGCCCATCAGTAGCCGGGATAGGCTCCGGCACCCCGCGACCCCGAAAGGGAAGAAGCGGCCTAGAAGATGGATGGATGGATGGATGGATGGATGATTAGGGGGGAGATTTCTTTTAAAACTTTAGTGGGGATTGGGTCTAAGAGACAAGTGAAAGTTTTGGTGGATGTCCACACATCTTCATTTTTCCAAGACAGAGCAGCTTGAGGTTGATTTTTACCACAAGTAGCCTAAATGTCTTGATTCTCACACGTCAGCATTTTTCTCTATTTAGCATCAACTTTGAGAGGCTTTAGAGCGCATGTGTCAAAGTCAAGGCCCGGGGGCCAGATCCGGCCCTCTGGTTAATTCTATTCGGCCCACTAGATCATTTTATTTTATTGTTATTAATGACCTGATGTTATCTTACGCTCATTTCTAACTTGTATAATTTTGACAAAATATATTGAAGTTATTTAAGGTTTAAGTTGATTTATTCTAGAATAATATTCCTGCATTTTTATTATTCATAATTATGTTAAAAAGTTACGGTTTTAAAGTTTTAAAAATTGTCATTCTGCTAGTTTGTTGGACTATTTTACATTGACTATGATTTTTTAGGCTCTTTTGGAGTTTAGCTAATATTTCAGCTACATCTAGCTGTTTTGGCTAACCTAAGTTTTTTTTGTTTGTTTTCTAGGCTAATTTGGCATATAGCTAATATTTTAGCTGGCTATCAACTTTAGCATTTTCAGCTACCAGCACTAGCATCTTCAGCGGCCAAATTCAGCTTACAGCATTCACACTAGCATTATCACAGGTAATGCTACATATCTAGTTCATAATTATGTTAAAAAGTTACGGTTTTTAAGCTTTAGAGTGTCCAATAAATGTTTCTCCTGTTCGGCCCGCGACTCAAGGTGTGCTTTGGATTTCGGCCCCCTCTGTGATTGAGTTTGACACTCTGAATTAGAGAGAATTTGATGCTGGCTTTAGCAAAGACCACAAAAGGGTAATGCTGGTTATCACCGATTCAGCTAAGAGTTGAACTTGCCAAATTGCAAAGGTCTCCAGCTCAGCCTGGAAGCAGTCATCATCCCAGGAGGGATTAATGCGACTGATATTTTTAGACTTCACCCTACAGTCCTCAGCTGTGCCATCTCTGCGGTTAAAAATAGGCCTGAGAGCGTGCACGACGTTCCCCGGTTTGAGGTGATTTCAGCCTCAAGACGGAAGCAAAAGACACACAGGAAACCAGAAAAGACAGCTTTTAATTTCATCACATCTTCAGATCTGACACTTCTATGCTTTCTTCCTTTATATGTACAAGTTTATGATAATATACCCATAGTACACGTAAAAACTGAACTCTTGTCCGTTTAAAAACTTAAGCAAATATGTACCTGAGACAAGTAAACAAGAACAGCAAGCATTTTCTTTCAACTACTCCGAGTCTCTAGACTCCGCTCAGTCAACCTGAGGAACTGCTTCCTGTTTCTGGCTAGTTTGACTTATTCACACTCATCTCTCTCTAAAAAAGATTCTCTCGTGGTTCAGGGCCGGACAGGGAATTCCTGGTACAGGATTTTGTTGCCCAAGTCCTCTAAATGTTCCTGCGTCTGGTGCAGCGCTGAACGGCTGTTTCCTCTCTGCCCAGCATCCCGGGGCTGAACTGTGGCCGTCCTCAGGGTTGAGCTGCACAGCAGCAGAAGAGCTGCTGCTTTTCTCATTTGATCATACTACAGTCAACATTACTTACATGTATCCATTTCTCTCTGTTCATATACATATATATGGATATATTTCTGTATGTACAGTACTTACAGTTGGAATGTAAAGCTTTAATAAAACTATCAGCCCAGGTGGACAGATGGCCACCTTGATGTAAATGCTGGGATCAGCTATCACTTTGACCTTTTGATCCCAGCATTTGGTCAGAACTCTAAAACACTTCAGCCAAACGTGAGCAGAAGCACTTCTGTTTCAAAAAAATTGGATGTCTGGATGAAAACATCACAGAATAAAAGACAGAGGACAGCTCCCATTCACTACAAGCTAAAACAAGTCTTCTACGAGGAATTCAGATGGCAGTTTGGAGAGTTTCTTCCAAAAATGTTCAATTTCTAGCAGTCACTTTTGGTCAATCCCTGTCTACAAACTTAGATATGTCTTCAGAAGATGCTGTGGACCAGGAGTGATGAGTGAAGCTCTTCCTTTTCTTTGTTTACTGAAATTCACCACACAAGCAGCTGAGCTCTAAACACGAAGCATCCAAACGATGGGCGAGTCTTTCTCAGCAGAGCTGCTCACGCTGGCCTCCCGGATCCTTTTTTACACCAATGTTGCTGTGCATGAGGCGGAGTAGATGTCAACCACGTGCTGGCTCACAGCAGAGCACACGTGCCGGACTTCTTCTCGTCATCTCCGCCTCCTGCTCCCTCTTTCCTGTTGGGATCGTTGAGCTCGTCAAACAGTCCGGTGTCCATCATCTCCTGCTGCCACTGGATGGGGACGGCGCCGGTGCTGAACTCCTTAAAGAACTTGTCGTCCTTGGCGTCAAACTCGATGCCTTTGATCTCAGAGAACTCTGCAATGTCGCCCGTGTCCTTGGCGTACACCACGTTGGGTTTGGGCACCCAGGGAGGATCCACAAGCCCCGCCTCCAGCCGGGGGAAATTGATGGTCTTGAACCACTCGTGTTTCCTTGGATCTTCCATGTTGTTCCTGGTGAAAAAGAAGAAAATGTAGAACATGTGTGTCAGAGTAAAGGCCCCAGGGCCGGATCCGGCCCTCCAGGTGATTCTATCCGGCCCTCCAGATCATTTTATTTCAATGTTATTAATGACCCGATGTTATCTTGTGTTTATTTCTAACTTGTATAATTTTGACAAAATATGTTTTCATGGAGAGTAAAATATTGAAATTTATTTAAGGTTTAATTTGATTTATTCTGGAATAATATTCCTGCCTTTTTATTATTCAGAATTATGTTAAAAAGCTTCAGTTTTAAAGTTTTAAAAATTGGCATTCCTCTACCTTTTTGAACTATTTTGGCATTTACTAAGATTTTTTAGGCTATTTTGGAGTTAGGCTAATATTTCAGCTACATGCTAGCTGTTTTGGCTAATTTGGGTTCTTTTTTAAAACATTTTTTTACACTGATTTGAAGCTTAGCTAATATCTACAAGCTAGCTGTTTTGGCTGATTGAGGCTTTTTTTTGGTTGTTTTTATGCTGTTTTGGAGTTTAACTAATTTTTCAGCTAAAGGCTAGCTTTTTGGCTAACTGAAGTTTTTTTCTTCTTTTTTTTTGTTTTTTAGGCTAATTTGGACTTTAAGTTAATATTTTAGCTGGCTAGCAGCTTCAGCGTTTTCAGCTATCAACTTCAGCATCTTCAGCTATCAGCACTAGCTTCTTCAGCAGCCAAATTCAGTTTACAGCATTAACATTAGCATTATCGCAGGTAATGCTATATGTTACGGTTTTAAAGCTTTAAAAAGTGCCATTCTGCTAGCTTTTTGGACTATTTTGGCAATTACTAAGATTTTTTTAGGCTATTTTGGAGTTTAGCTAAGATTTCAGCTACATGCTAGCTGTTTTGGCTAATTTAACCTTTCTTTTAGACTTAGTTTTTTAGTCTATTTTGGAGTTTAGCAATTTTTCCGGCCACATGCTAGGTGTTTTGACTAACCTACATTTTTTTTTGTTTTTTAGGCTAATTTGGCATGTAGCTAATATTTTAGCTGGGTATCAGCTTCAGCGTTTTCAGCTATCAATTTCATCATCTTCAGCTATCAGCACTAGGATCTTCAGTGGCCAAATTCAGCTTACAGCATCCACACTAGCATTATCTCATGTGATCCTGTATATGTAGTTCATACTTTTTTAGAAAGTTACATTTTAAACCTTTAAAATGTAGTTTTAGAGTGTTCAATAAATGTTTATCCTGTTCGGTCCGCGACCTACGACACCTCTGACATAGAACATGTCTGCTTTGACCATGGTTGCAGGTGTGAGGCCTACAACTGACGAGCAACTCGGAACTTTCATGTCAGCTGATCTTTCAAAGTTACATAAAAATTAATCAAGGCATAAGAGAGTGTTTTCAGAAAACAAGAAAGTCTTACTTCATGCCCAGGCGTTCATCTAGCTTCTTCTTGAGGAACTGCTGGATGATGTCCTTGGTGGGAGCATCAAAGCACTTGTGCTCCCACTTTGGCTCCTCGTTGAGAATGCGCCGCTGCACCTCCTCCTTCTCCACTTTCTCCTTCTTGCTCTCCGGGCCTTTGAAAGGAGTGTATCCCGCCACCATCTCGTAGATGCTGCAGCCCAGAGCCCACCAGTCCACGGACGTCCTGTAGGGTGTTTTGCTCAGGATCTCAGGAGCCATGTAAGCTCCAGTTCCAGCCTGGATGAGACAAACACCACATTTTAAAACTTTGCTGTGGTTTTCTTTGAGGGCTTCTATCGTTCATGATAAGCCCTGGGCAGATCATATTATGTGTATTTTTAGGACAGTCTTCTCAGCTTCGCGTTGGAGCCTCACTCTTTTCTCTTGCTCTTCACCTTCACTTTAACCCCACTCTTTTCCCCGAGTGACCCCACCTGGAGGCTCAAACCAGGAGCTTAATCCTCATTACTAAGCCTACTGGCTGTCAAAAGTTGTGAGTGTCTGCACACTGACAGAGCTGCCTGTTATATAAGTTTGGACCAATTCTGGGTTTAATGATTGGATGCAGAAAAACACAGACTCAAAGTTAAGGCAGAGTACCAAACACAGAGCACTTCAGTATTCATTCAGCCATACTTTGATCATGTGAGCATGCATGTGCTTTGAGGAAGTTATCAACAGAACAGAAGAAAACCACATGGAGTAGGAATGTGTCGGCCTCTGAGAGGCTGGACATGTCAGTCATGTCTGACTGTCGGCCTGTTTCCAGCTTCCTATGTTCTTTAAAGTCCTGACAGCAATGTCCAACCAACTGCTTTGACCCCACTGACTCGGATCCCTGTAAATGCATCTGTGTGATTGACTTAGCGGTTATAGATCAATTTAAGCACACAGACCTCCTGAGGGCGCCGCACATGTAAACTCTCAGAAAACAGTTCCCATCATCTGTGGACAGGATCTTGATATGCATTTCAATGAAGAAGCAGCAACCGTGTTTGCAAACATGCCAATCATGTCTGAACATATTCATTGTAAGTTTAGCCTGGGTCTGTGGATCTAATCAGGGACAGACTTGTGTAATGCCCGATAAGAGGATTACGGGACCAAAGCCAGGCTTGCCTGTAGGAGGTTAGCCCAGTCACTTTGGCTGGTTGAGGAGCATCAGAGTGCTGCCTAATGAGATTACTGGACTTTCACAGAGACCAGAGTTTGCTCTTTGCTCCCTCAAGCTCTGACCAAAGAGAACCTGTTAAAAAATGTTTCAGCTTCTTTGAAAGAGAACTTCTGTGTCAGTGAGGTGTCACACACACAAGACTCAAGTCTTTCAGATTCAGCCTTTGTGACAATACTGTTGCATAAAAGTGCAATGAGAGGAAGCTGCAGACTGACTCCCACCTGATAAGACAACCAGGAAAGTCTCTGCCCTCGTGGTGCTCTGACAAACCTGCTTACACCTATAGCTGCACCCGCTGCTGCTCTAATAGCCATTGGCTCTGAGGTCTTTAATGTACCCCAGAGCAGAATGGTGGCCTATAAATGGCAGAGCTAATATGTGACTACTGTAGGATCAGATGAGTTACATAATGGATTCAGAGGCTCTCATTGCCAAGATCTTTAAACAAACCAGTAATCCCTGTCCGGATTTAAAACTCTGTCAGAGGATGACTCCATGTCCATAACCTTAGATCAGCTCAACCTTGCCTTCAGATCAACCTGTCACTCAACCAGTGATCCCACTGATCCCAGTTAGGGCCCAGTGAAGCATAAAGTCTGAGTCCTCACAGTCTCTCCACCACTGACTGGATAAAGACAAACCAAGTCTTTTTGTTGTGTACCAGAGCATGTCTGCCATGTTTGCTTGTACTCACCATCTGGGTGACAGTCTTCCCTGGAGCCAGCTCTATGGCCAGACCCAAATCCGAGAGTCGACACTGGCCTTGGCTGTCCAACAGCACGTTCTCGGGCTTCATGTCTCGATATATAATATCCATAGCGTGGAGATGCAGGATACCTGTGGTGATCTGTGCTGTGTAGTGGATGATACGCTTCATCTCGATGCCTTTGTCCACTCCCTTGCCATCATAGCCGATGTTGTAGATGTGGTACTTGAGGTCTCCTCCATTCATCAGGGTCATGACAAGGCACAGGTGGGTCTTGGTGTCATAAGCGTAGGCCAAGTTGACCAGAAAGAGGCTGTTAACCTTCTCCAAGATCTGCTTCTCCAGGAGGGCCATCTTCTCACCGCCCTTCTTCTTCAGCCGTTTCTTACACAACTTTTTGCAGGCGTACATCTGGCCTGTGTTCTTGACCTGCACAGCACATACCTGAGGACAGACAGGTTGTGGAATATGAACAAGTCTTTAGCAAATGTTCTTCTTCAAACCATCAAACAGAACAAAATCTGTCTCCTGGCAGGATGCTGACAGGCTTCCATGTGGCTCAGGAACTGCTGCTGTGCTGCATCCATAAAAAAATGACAGTTCTCTGTTTGAAGGGATATTGTACATATGAAGATGAGATCAAATATCTATGTGGTTATATGGTTATACATCCCATTATGTCTTTGTAATCATTGTCCAAACCCAGTGAGGTCGTCTCACCTCAAATCACTGCGGCTAGAAAATTAGATCAAGGAGCCAAGCTAGGCTGACATCCAATTTACCATCTGTCCCACTCATATCTTTAGCCAACATCCACTTTTCCACTCATCCATGCTCTACAGACTGAAGAAGAAGAAGAGCTGCAGTTTAGAAGAACCATTATTTCAGTATTCTAAAGCAGAGGAGCTCAGAGACCCTGACTGCAGGGTCAGCAGCAACCCAGCCCTGTTTGTTTAATCACATAAATGATGTCATTAACAATAGTCCTTGGCTTTGAGTCTGGAGGGTCAGAAGGTTACACAGCAGTTTTTGTTTGACAGCAGTCAACCAGAAGATCTACTAGACAGTATTGACAGTTAAATCAGATTTGAGAGGAGACGTAAGATGGCTTGTCTGCTGCTTTACTGCATGGTCAGTTTAGGAGAAGTCTACAGGGTTTTCTCGTGAACTGAAGAACCAGCACTGCTCAAAGAGTTCCAAAATGACAGTTGATGGTGTCTTACCTCTCCAAAGCCTCCTTTTCCCAGAGTCCTAAACTCATAGAAATATTTGTCGCTGATGGGCTGCTTCTCATACTCTTTCCACTGGAGAAATTTATCAAAGTATGGGCTTCCCTGGTACTCTGTGAAAGGTTTGCCCTTCAGGAACTCTCTCACGCCCTCCTGGACCTTGTTCTTCATCACCTCTTCAAAGGTGGCGTCCGTGACAGACTTGCATTTCTCGGCAGGTTCCCCAGCTAGAAAAGTGAGAAAAGTCTTGGAATCTGGTTTGCAGTATTTGTTGATGATGTTCTGGCGCGCTTTGTCTTTTGCTGCGCCCTCCGCCAGATCCCAGTCGTACAACTCATCCAAGAACTCGGCTGCGAGCTTAAACTCAGGGGTGTTCGCCAGAAAGTCGCGAAACAACCGTTTCCCTATAGGCTGCCTTTCGCAGAGTAGCGTGAAGTCCTTTTCGATGGACCCTCGCAGGGCAACGCATTGCTCTGGTTTGGGGAGAGACAAGCTGCGACGGCGCTTCTTCATTTCCTTGTCGTCTCCCCCCTGGGCCTTCAGGTAGGCCGTGTTGGCCACCAGGTTATCCAGTCCCCCCATGTCACACATCTTGGCGGCTGTATGTGGTCTGTCCCCCCCAAGTGACTGGCTTCTTCACTGGCTTCCTAAGGATGCCTGCTCTCGCCGAGGATGTGTGAGAGTTCAATTCCCTCTAAAGCCAGTGTGCAAATGAGCTCCTTCAGCTGGCCCACCTGCAAACCTAAGACACACTGACACACCCAGTGTTCACTCATTTAGAATTAAATACCAAGGAGGGATTTTGGCTTAAGGATCTTTGTGTGGTCTATTCAAGGATGCTGTGCACGGAAAGGGAATCGTAAGCGGGCTCTGTCGTAAGAGGCTTTCCAGCCCTCTAAATTTGCTCAAACCGAACTTCTGTTAACATAAAGATCCAGATTCATGACAGAGAGATCTGCAAACACCACCGTGCACTCCGAGTGCAGGTCGCCAGCAGTCAGCATGCTGCAGGAAAAAGTTTCAGGGAAATCAAAGCGTGCTGCGGTATCTTCTATCGTCTTGGTGCCCCCCCCACCCCCGGGTCTCAACAGAGCAGGTACCTGAGAGAGCTTACCCCTAATCTGTCTGCTTCTTTATCTCTGCTCACACCCTCTTAGCCCTGTTCAATACTCTCTTTTATCACTCACTCGTAGTTCTCTGTCAACTTCCTTTGTTAATGTAGTTTGGTGGCATGAGAAATATTGAAATAAAACAGACATTTAAAATGATTTAAACTTAAAGTAAAGCTGTGGAAAGAAGTCTGCAAAAGGCATGATATCTATTTTAAAGCGGGTTTGAACCAAAGATCAACTTTCTCTGTGCACAGCCTCCACTCACAGAGCAAAGGAATCCAAAGTTTGGTGAAGATTCAGTTAAGGGCTTTTCTCCTCTGGTGTTTCTGCAAACTGAGCCAGGAGTCAGCACAGAAACAGGATTAGCAGAGTGTGTCACCTCTTGATAATGGGCTCATTTATAAAAAGCCTGAGTTGTAAGTCCTCCGTCATGTAACCCATTCAGGTTAAAGGCTGTAGGAATGTATGGATTTCACCAAACACAGCAGAGGAAAGGCTGAAGTGGATCTTCAGGCGGTTTCAGCCGACAGGCCACTTTGCTGGCAGCTGTAAAAGCTCCTGCTTCAATAGTGGACTCCTCAGGGGTCTGCAACCTGCGGCTCTGGAGCCACATGGAGCTTTTTGACACACAATTATGGCTCCTTAGCTTTAAAGAAAAATCCTCATGATTTGGATAACTATTAAATTACTTAGTAAATGTAAGCACTTATTATAATCTATGCTGAACAAAAGCATCTAGTTGTCATATTGATAGAAAAGGTCTTAAATGACTGGATTTTTGTTTTATTTGAAGTAAATCTGCAGCAACAGGAGGATCGTATTTGAAAATGGGTTAACTTTATTTTGAAAGAAACATATATGTATGCCGGTGTGTCAAAGTTTGAATGCGTTATTTATGAAAAAATATGAAACTTTTCTTGTTCAATTGTAGCTAAGATTTAAAAGCAACATTTCAAAAATGAATGGCTTAACCCAGGGAGTGTCAATCTCAATCCCACAAGGGGCCAAAACCGTAAACACACCTTCAGTCACGGGCCGAACAGGATCAACATTTATAAAATACACTAAAACTATATTTTAAAACTTTTTAATATAATTATGAACTAGATATATAGCATTACCTTCAATAATGCTAGTGTGAATGCAGTAAGCTGAATTTGGCGTCTGAAGATGCTGAAATTAATAGCTAAAACCCTGAAGCTGATAGCCAGAGCTTAGCCAAAACAGCTAGCATGTAGCTGAAATATTAGCTAAACTCCAAAATAAACTAAAATTTTTTAGTGAATGCCAAAATAGTCCAAAAAGATAGCAGAATGCTCATTTTTAAAACTTTAAAACCGTAACTTTTTAACATAATTATGAATAATAAAAAGGCAGGAATATTATTCCAGAATATATCAACTTAAACCTTAAATAACTTTCAATATTTTACTCTTCATAAAAAAATATTTATTCAAAATTATACAAGTTAGAAATAAGCACAAGATAACATCAGGCCATTAATAACAATAAAATAAAATGATCTGGAGGGTCGGAAGTGGTTTAATGCATATTTATATCAATAGGCGTCAAGAATTTAACTGCCGAAACAAGATCGTGTATTTTTCTTTTTTTTTTTTCAAGAAAAAGAATAAACATCTTCAGCTCTAATGAACTGCATAAATGGGTCATTCATCTAGAAGAGGTACATTTGCTCCTCAAAATTCATAACATTTAAATATAGAATGTAGTCATATACACTTTAATTATTCAACATGAGTAGTGGTCAATATCAGGTCAATTTCCAGTGTTTATACCTGTATTTGACCTAAATGGCCTCAATCCCGGCAGAAAATGTCTCTGGTGGAATGTAAATGTTTCAGAGTGGAAATGTGTTGGGGTAACAGCAATGAGTCCAAACCTGGGACAGCACTAAAAAAAGGATTTGTAAAACTTTGCAAGTGTAGATGTAATATAGAGTCAGACTTAGATGCAAAAAAAAAAATCTGGTTTTGGAAGAGTTTTGTTGATGCTACATTGTGATAAAGTGTAGAATTTGGCTGTTGGGACAACCAAGAAATCCTGTCTATCAGCTTTTTGGATTCTTCTTTTGGTGGAATCGCCCTCAAATGGGACTAGAAAACACAGATTAGCTCTACAATACCCAGTGACTTAAGAAAGAAAAACAAAATAATTGAAAAAAAGTTTACAAAGGGGTTATCAGAGCTGTCTTTATGCAGTGTATTATATGCAGTGCATTATGGGACTTGCTGGCTCCTGCTGGGTTTTGGACCAAATGGCTCTTTAAGTGTTAAAGATTGCAGACACTTGGTTTAAGTGAGCTCTAATGATGTTTGAATTGAGAATTGGACCTGTTTTGTCATTGTTCCAAGTACAAATACAACAAAGATGGACAGCTGTGGAACGAGGAATGACAGGAGGAGGAATGAGGGAGCAAAGGAATCCATACATCTCCATTCTGCTCTCATCAGAGTGGAGGTGAAGAACAAAAGAACAAGTACACATGATGGGTGGAGCTTTAGGTGAACCAGACCAGATAACCAAGCAAACAGGTTGAATACCTCAACCACTTCACATCAGTCCACGTATCTGCCTCAGGAGAAGAGACGTTTTGACAATGACATGCTCAGTCTGTCCTCAGTGAGGGAGAGTCTGAAGAGAGAATCTTTTTGAGGACTAGCAGTCAGACGTGTCCTTGACTGGTCTGACAGTCTGTGATTGTTGACATTTACTGGGAGATTTATTTAAATGTGAAGAGGCAGAACAACAACAAAATGTACAATAAAACATTTGCTCTGCTAGGTATAAATCTCGTGTCAAAGTCAAGGCCCGGGGGCCGGATCTGGCCCTCTGGGTAATTCTATCAGCCCTCCAGATCATTTTATTGTATTGCTATTAATGACCAGATGTTATCTTGTGCTCATTTATAATTTGTATAATTCTGACAAAATGCATTTTTATGGAGAGAAAATTATTGAAAGTTATTTAAATTGATTTATTCTTGAATAATATTTCTGCCTTTTTATTGTTCATAATTTTGTTGAAAAAGTTACAGTTTTAAAAATTGGCATTCTGGTACCTTTTTGGCATTTATTAAGATTTTTAGGCTATTTTGAAGTTTAGCTATTTTGTCAGCTACATGCTAGCTGTTTGGCTAATTTAGGCTTTTTTCAGATAATATTCTAGCTGAGTATCAGCTTTAGCGTTTTCAGCTATTAGCTTCAGTGTTTATAACTATCAATTTCAGCATCTTCAACTAACAGCACTAACATCTTCAGCGGCCAAATTCAGCTTACAGCATTCACACTAGCATTATCACAGGTAATGATATCTAGTTCATAATTATGCCAAAAAGTTAAGTTTTTAAAGTTTAAAAAAATTTGTTTTAGAGTGTTCAATACATTTTTATCCTGTTCGGCCTGCGACTTAAGGTTTGTTTTGGATTTTGGAATGAATGGATTTGTGCTTCAAAAGTAGTAAACAGCAAAAAAACAGTTCCAGCTAAATACATTAAGGACATTAAACATCAGTTCAGAGCAGAAAACTGAGGTTTAAAGACCCCCTCTGATGAAAATCGTGTTTTTTGAGTTTTTAACATGTCTGTGTGGCCTTTTTCTGATGAAGGAGAACAAATGTAATAAAAATTTGTTTTTGATCACAGCAACGTCAATAAACATTGGAGAATTAGCTAAAAGAGTCTTTGGTGAACTGGAAGGAGAAAAGAATCAGGATTTTGGAGGAAGTTCTGTCCATGAAGATCTTCACTTCCTCGTCCGAGCTGACATCCGGATCAGAACCATACGGCTGGACACTACCCAGATTGATGGATGTTTTTATGTAGCAGCTGTGAAGAGATATCCTAATCAGGGGTGGGGCTCCAAAAGCCACACCCTCTCAGAGGAGATTTTGGAAACGGAGGCTTCAGATCAACATGAGAAGTTGCTTTTTAAGACATTCAGATTGTGGGATTTGGGTTAAAACTGTCATAATTAATACACAAATGGAAACAATTGTTTTTAAATAAAAGAATCATCATCGAGGGACTTTAAAGCACTACAGGCAACAAAATGAAGTTAAAAATCTTTTATTTATTTATTTATACATGTATTTATAAATGTA
>NC_050528.1:17430345-17454239 GCF_002922805.2 Oryzias melastigma
AAAAAAAAAAATGTTAGCCAAAACAGCTAGAATGTATTTGAAAAATTAGCTAAACTTCAAAGTAGCCTAAATAACTGAAAAAAGCCTAAATTAGCCAAAACAGCTAACGTGTAAAAATTGGTCTAACTCCAAAACAGCCTAAGACACTTTTTAGAAAGCACTAGATTAGCCAAAAACGCTAGCATGTAGCTGAAAAAAACCTAAATTAGCTAAACAGCTCGCACATATCTGAAAGATTTGCTAAACTTGAAAATAGCCTAAAATAAAAACTGAAAAAAGCCTAAATTAACCAAAACAGCTAGCATGTGGCTGAAAAAAACTAAATTAGCTAAACAACTAGCACATAGCTGAAAAATTTGCTAAACTTCAAGATAGCCTACAATAAAAACTGAAAAAAAGCCTAAATTAACCAAAACAGCTAGCATATGGTTAAAAAAAACTTAATTAGCTAAACTACTAGCATGTAGCTGAAAAATTAGCTAAACTTCAAGATGGACGAAAAAACAGAAAAAAGCTTAAATTAGCCAAATCAGCTAACATGCAAATATTAGCCTAACTCCTCAAAAACAGCCCAAAAAAATCCAGAAAAAACCCTACATTAAGCAAAACAGTTGGCGTGTAGCGAAAAAATTAGCTAAACTCTAAAAGAGCTTTAAAAATCTTAATGAATGGAAAAATAGTCCAAAAAACTAGCATAATGCCAATTTTTAAAACTTTAAAAACTTAACTTTTTAACATATTTCTAAATTAAAAAAAAAGGCAGGAATATTATTCCAGAATAAATCAACTTAAATCATCGGGTCATTAATAAAAATACAATAAAATGATCTGGAGGGCCGGATCCGGCCCCCGGGCCTTGACTTTGACACATGTAACCTAGAGGGACATCGGGGAGCGTGTTGCATTCAGGTGCCCACAAAACCTTCAGAAAAGGGTCTGATTGACGTGATCGTTGTGGATTCTGCCTCCTAAATGCAACAACCTTCAGTCACGGTGCAGAGTCTGCGATGAGCAGTCAGACCTCCGCAGCTTCTGCCCGTCCAGCCGTGGTTCTAAAGATAAGTGGGCGTGGAGAGGCCGGGCTGCAGACTCTGCATGTGTGCGACAGGGAGAGAGGAGAAGCACTAACCGTTAGCCTGAGGGTGGTAGGCCCCGGGCTGAGCGTAAGGGAGGGGGGCCTGGCCAGGGAACTGCTGCTGGAAGTTTCCGCTGAAGCTGGTCGGGAGGCAGTATGAAGACGCATTCCCAAAGCCAGTGGGCATGCTCATAGAGCCGGTACCGAAGGGAGCTACGAGAACGCGCATGTGTGTGCACGCACAAACACAGAGGAAACTCTTAAATCTGTGGGGAATTCAAAACTACAAAACTACTCTTCCATGTAACAGAGTTACATCCAGGTTCCACCACTACGGAAACATGCAGAGAGGTTTCCTGACCTGCAGGGGGAGCCCTACCGTTGGGTTGGAAAGGGTTAGTCGCCATGTCTGGAGCCATCGCCGTGGCAACAAACGGGTTTGTGGACGGCACTGCTAGAAATAAAGACAGAATCAGCCTTTCAGCCCAAAGTTCAAAGGTCACTGATCATCAGTCAGCAATGAAAGAGGACCTGCAAAACCAGACGGAATGCTGGGTAACACAGGCGGGTTCTGAGCTGGAGACGAACCAAGCACGGGTCCAAATATGTTCCTGTGGGGAAAACCTCACGCATCAGTGCTGAGCTTCATGACAGGACACAAGGGCCCGGTTCTGATGGACCTGCGCGTGTCCTCACCCCTTCACGCTGCTGCCGCTCACTGCAGAGGAGCTGAGCTCGTTGTCCAACTCGGCCAGCGCAGCGTAGCGGTCCTCCGTGCACGCCCCCGTCCTGGACTGAGCGGGAACGGCGCTGCACACGGACGGAACAGGAACCCCTCCACCTTTGAAAAGGATCAGAACGGTTTGCAGGTTTCCCCCTTAGACTCCAGCAACGTCACAAAGTTCATTTGAAGGAATGCGTTGTTTGTTAACGTCAGAGCAAACCCAGCTGAGACACCGTGAGAGCATGTATGGATGAGATGGAGCGGTGAGAGGTGGGGGGGTACCTGATGAGAGGGGGGGTGAGGGGCTCAGATGGGATGGAATTGCAGAGTTCCCAAAAGCTTCAAAATTGGCAAAGTTGGTATTTAACTGATCCTGAGGTGCTGCAGCCGTCAACACAGAAGCATGGGGGGAGGGGGGGGCATGAGATCACCAAGAACCAGAGGGTGGAACCAATCGTCCAATGAGGAGCGGCGTCTCACCTGACTGGCTCGGAAACTGTGCAAAGTTGGCAAAGTTGGTGGAGCCGACCGTCTGGGTTGGGGGAGCAGCAAAAATGTCCCCCCCCAGGTCTGAGAGCAGATCGAACTTCTTGTCCTGAGCAGCAGCGAGGGCCTGGGAGCGGCTCAGACCTGGAGACTGAGAGACGACCACCTTACAGGTTTGACCCATCCGCCGGAGGCCCCGCCCCCTCACCGAGCCTTACCTGACGCAGAGGTGTCTTGTTGAGCTGCAGGCTTTTCAGGGGGTGCACTTCGGGGGGGCTGCCAGTGCTGTTCATGGAGGGACCATGAACACTTGCAACAGTCTTGGCCTGGTCTGGAGGAACGTACCTGAACATCAGAGCAGATTATATCTTCAAATTAACTTGGAGTTTATACACATTTGTTTAGGAATACTTTAATAATCTACTATGTTTGGAATATATTTATATTAATCTGACACGGTGCTTGATCGTTGTTCATCACAGACTCATGCAGCATACAGAAGATGCTTCATTTAGGTCAGAGGTGGGGAACGAGGGCCACATTGCTCCTTTTCCCATCATACCCTGCTCCGGATGAAAGAGAACCTTCATCTGCATACTGCTACAGTTTTGGGGGAGAAAACCCTGAAAGTGGTGCAGGAATGAGAATGAAGCTAGCATGGTGTCAGACTGCAGGAACAGTAAAACTCACTTCAGGTAAGTCTAAATCCCAATTTCTCCCCTGCAGCATCTCCCCACCAACTTTTGGAAGGCCTTTAAAGGGTAACCAAACAGGAGGTTGGAGGCTGACTCCACCCACAGCCGAAATGTGAAAACCCAGTCAGAGGAGTGGAGAACAGGACTGTTACCATTACTGGAGCTGCAGATCATATGGTTTGGCAATCACTAAATTCAACTGTAATACCTCATTTCAACCTGTAGGGGGCATCACATTGGTGTTTTTTGACTATATGTTCAAGAATTAAACAAGTTTATTTTAATCTGTCAAAAATGTGGCAATGGCCAATAGACAGCACTTTTAAAGCCTCATTTATAGAGGATGACAGCCAAAAAAAAAAGATAATTTAGGGTTTGGTTATCTCACATGTCGAAGTCAAGGCCCGGGGGCCGGATCCAGAACCTCCGGGTTATTATATCCAGAGCTTTTATTTATTGTTATTAAAGACCCGATGTTATCTTGAGATTATTTCTAACTTGTATAATTTTGAAAAGATATCTTTTCATGGAGAGTAGAATATTGAACGTTATTTAAGGTTTAAGTTGATTTAATTTGGAATAATATTCCTGTTTTTATTTGTATTATTATTCATTATTATGCTAAAAAGTTACGGTTTTAAAGTTGTAAAAATTGGCATTCTGCTAGCTTTTTGGATTATTTGGCATTTACTAAGATTTTTTAGGCTCTTTTGGAGTTTAGCTAATAATTCAGCTACATGCTAGCTGTTTTGGCTAATTTAGTTTTTTTTTTAAGTTTTTTTTTAAAGATATTTTGAAGTGCATCTATTTTTTCAGCAATATGGCAAACCTAAATTGTTTTTTTTAAAGTTTTGTTTGGTTAATTTGGCATTTAACTAATATTTTAGCTTGCCATTAGCTTCAGCGTTTTCAGCTATTAGCTGCATTGATTTCAGCTAACTACTTCAGTGATTTCAACTATCAATTTCAGCATCTTCAGCGGCCAAATTCAGCTTACAGCATTCACGCTAGCATTATTCATTATTGCAGGTAATGCTATTTATCTAGTTCATAAATGTTATGAAGTTATGGTTTCAACGTTTTGAAAATTTCATTTCATGTTTGTCCTGTTTGGTCCGTGACCTAAGGTTTGGAGTTAGGCCACTTTTGCGATTGACTTTGACACCCCTAGGTGACACACCTGATCGTGGTACTCAGCTGTGAGCAGGGCAGTGATATCTGGAAAACCTGCAGACACACCAACCCTAGAGGCCTGGAGTTCCCCACCCCTGATTGATTTAGGTCATGCTTTCTGAGAAAGACTTTACCATCTCTTCTTTTCATATTTTTCTTGAAGAAATTCCTTTACTTTCTGTGGTTCTCGGAAATCTGGAACAACTAATGTCCTGTCGTCATAAAGGCCCAGCCAGATTTGTTTACAGACCTGCAGGGGGCACACACACACGAGGGCGGGAAGGCAGCAGGACAGGACAGGGGGGAGACAGTAGAGGCGAGTGTCAGTAAGGAGATGAAACACAATAAAGAAAAAAGAAAAACAGAACATCTGCAAAACACAAAGTCAGCTTTGTGGCGACTGCACCTCGTTGCTGTGTTTCTGTAGAAACTCGATTTCCTGCTGCGTGAACGTGGTCATGGAGATGGACTTGACTCTGTGTGGGGGGTTCAGCCCTCGCCTGCCAGCAGAGAAGGTGCATGTTAGAACCAGAACCAGAGAGACACTTGGGAAAAGAACATATTCACGAGTTCTTCAGAAAGTCCCAGACCTGCACAGGAAAGCATGACCTCCTGGTTCAATATGACTGTAACTTCTTAACCATTAACACGATCTACGTAATTCCAGAAGATTCTGGTTGTTATTTAGCCGTGTATGGTAAACACTGCCCAAAAGTTTTATGTCAGAACAAACCCAATAATAATAGAAAACCTTGGATAACATTTACAGAATGCATGTGTAGTGGCTGCTGCCATCACAGTACCACCAGGGCAATAAATGTGAGCACCACACCACATTTATCTTTTTTTGTTAAGTTCATTAATTTTATATCTGTTTGTTTGAGTTACTGGTGCCAGAAGACCGACTCTTGCTGTTGATGCTGCCATCTGCTGGATGAATGAAGTCAGGCCTGACAACCCAGCATGAGCAGCTGACACAAATCAACCACAACAGCAAGGAGATGATTGGACTTTTCCATGGACAGGAGTGGGGGGGGGGGTAATTTGTTTGTATAGATTATTATCATTTGCTTTAATTTCTAGTTATTTTTCATTTATTTCTTAAAGGCAACTGTATGTTAGCTTTAGTTTACATTTAACAGATTAATTTAATGTGTTTGAATATTGTTTGTATTTAGAGTTTGTCGTTTTCAGTTCCTCTTTGTGTGTCTTCAGTGGTATGATCACCCAATATATATGTTTCCCTGTTGTGTCTAGGTTAGGTCAGGGACCCATTTCAAGAAGCAAATTCAGAATTCAAACCTGAACTCAGAGTTCACTGACTCAAAATGATCAAACTCAGAGTTTTCGGTTTCAGAACAGCTGAAAAGAGTTGATTCAATCAATTTTGAGTTGGTGGACTCAGAATCAGGTGTGAGTGTCACGACTATAAAAAGCCCTGATCAATGGAGCAAAGAGATCACGATTCACGACCGGAAACACCATTAGGGCGTCATACATCTGGCGACAGAACTTGATGTGTTCCCAGCATATCCTGACTATGAGCACATTGTCCACAAGAAAAGGAACACAGCAGAATTGTGGCGTCTCTAATGTGAATGTTCTCAAAATGTAATGAGAAAATTCTATTTGAACAGCTGTCATTTTAAGAAGGGGCGGAGACTGCAAGGAAATCCAAGTTTCCTGAAGAAAACCTGCTCCAGACCAGGTTACGTTCACAGAGTCATTTGCCGTAGTGATTAACTCCGAGTTCAGCTTAACCCGTTTTGTGAAACGGGTTTGGTTTAACCCACTTTCACAGGTTTAAGTTACCTCCGTTTCTCAAACCGGAAACTCTGAGTTTTCCTTAACTTAGAGTTCACAAACTCAGAGTTTCAACAAAACCTGCTTCTTGAAACGGCCCCAGGTCAGTTCTGTTCATGTTACTTTGTTAACTTATGTTGCTTTTTTGTTGTTTAACCTTTAAATCAAACCTTTAACCCTGAGTCGTTTAGTTCACCTCTTTTAATGGTCCAGTGTGGTTATTTAAAACATCTTTTGAAAAGAAAATTACATTTTCAACTTTGCTATTTTTTGCATCCTCTCTGGCTTTTTGGCTCGATTCACCACGGCATGCAAAAAGAAAATAAACGTTACAAGGATTTCTTAAAATCTACAACAGAGGCTCCTGAAAAACAATCAAAGATATACAAAAACAAATGAATGAACATTTGGAGAAAAGCAAAAAAATGAATATTTTAATAAGATTTTAATTGAAAATAAACACAATAATAAAACGACGGGGAATATACTAAATAAAGTAATGGGAACTACAACAGGATCAGTAGACCTTCTAAAGTACTTCATAAAGGATCATAATATAATAAAAAATATGGACACTGTGGTTTTTGAATGTATTTTTTTTTTTGTAAATATATGCCCTCACTTAGAGGAAATTACAGAAGCATAAGGATATTTAACAGAAAGTCAGAAAAGGGAAAGTAAGATGAAGCGGTCAATGTATCTATCAGAGGTGGATTAATCAGATTCTCTCTGTGGTCCAAAAATTAAAAAATAAAACATCAATTGATAGTGACAGCACTGATAAGAAAATGACTAAAAAGACCATGATTGTTTTGTGAGGTCATTATGTTATACTTTTAATCTCTCCTTTAAAACAGTTGTTTTCCCAGAAGCTATGAAAACTGCTAAAGTTATCCTCATTCACAGAACAGGCGACAGACATTCCTTCAACAACTATAGACCAGTATCTCTACTTTCACAACTCTCTAAAATATCAGAAAAGCTGTTTGTTCGCAAACTAAATTGTTTCATTTAAAAAATAAGCTATTAAATGACTCTCAATATGGTATTTGGACAAACTGATGAACAGCCTGTAACAGAGGATATTTCAACTGTAATTGATGAAAACAAATGTACAACAGGATTGTTAATTGACTTAAAAAAGGCCCTCATACTGCTGATCATTCTGTTTTCATTTCAAAGTTAAATCTGTTTGGGGTCAGAGGAGTGGTTCTTAACTAGTTAACTTGCCATTTGCATAAAAGGCAACAATGTGTAAAGTTTGCTGGTCATTCCTCAAATTGCATGAATATTGAGTGTGGTATCCCACAAGGATCAATACTGGGTCCTATTCTTTTACACATAAAGGACATTTGTGAGGTCTCAAACGCACTGAAACTTGTTTTATTCGCTGATGATACCATATTTTGTTCAGGAAAATACTTAAGACATTTAATACAAGATATTGAAATGGTCCAACTGAAATTTTGATTTAATATTGATAAGCTTTGATTGAATTTGGAAAAGACTTAGTTTATGTTTTTACTACAAAAACACAGGAAGAAGTAAAACTATCAATTGATGGAGAAACAGTTGAAAAAGTTTCTGATAATAGATTTCTTGGGTTAATCTTAGAGGAAAATTTATCTTGGAAGCCACATATAACATATTTTAAATGTAAAGTGTCTAAAATTATATGTGTTTTGAATAACATTAAATACTATTTATCCTGTAATGTGTTAAGACTGTTGTATTGTTCAATTGTACTGCCTTATTTCACTTACTTTGTTGAAGTGTGGGGTAATACATACAAAACTCATTTAACAGTTACATTTACAACAGAAAAAAATATTAGAATAGTTCAATAATAATTCAAAAACATACATACTTTAATTGTGTGGAGTCAAGATTGCTGAAATTTAAGGTAAAACAGCAAACTTTATTAGGGATTCTTAAGTTATAAACAAAGATGCCAGAGAGTCTCATTTTAAGTTTCTAGTTGCTCCCACTGCCTTGAAGCATACGTGTTTTTCTCTTGTTGGGGTAAAAGTTTGGAATGCCTAACAGAAAATTTAGAAAAGTTTAAATAATAAAATATTATTTAAAAAAATATTTGCATAGACAAAACTTGAAGACAATGTGTAGGTAGTGTGTGGAGACAGGCACTACAAGCCATCTAGGATTGTTTATTTTTTTTCTTTTTAAGATGATTTATTCCCACAATGCATTGTTTTGTAGTCATCATGGCAGCTTGCAGCCAGCACAGGACCTATTTTCTGGCTGTGCTGGCTTAGATAGGCGCCTTGCACCCACCCCTTTCTCGTGATGCTTATGTGACGGTGCTCATGTGACGTGGGTGCAAGAAACTAACCAGCATAGACTGTGGTGCAGGCGATCTGCACGGCGCTGCGACCGCCTTGGTCATCTCAAACACGCTTAATCACTGCTTACTGTTATCTGGCTCCAAATGGAAATTAAATTGGCTTTGTTTCGCTGGAGCCGGAAGTACGGCATGTTCGGTGGGGAATGTCACACCCCCTCAGTCCTCTTTTATACAGTCAATGGTGAAAACCCGAAAGGGGAGGAGCTAAACGGTCCGAGCAAAAGCAGATATGCAGAGAATAAAAAAGTAAGTGTGTGTTCAAGTGTATGAGCATGTCTGAGTATATTTTTGCATGTGATGTATTCAATGTGTGTAGTGTGTTGTGTATTTGTGAACTCTGTATTTTTGCAGAAAGCGTACTATAGGACTGCCACAAACGATTGTTTTAATAGTCGACTAATCACAGATTATTTTGCCATAAAGTCGACTAATCAGGTCATGCTCAAAGTGGATGTAAAGAACACATCTTAACCATCATTAGCTTTAAAATAACAAAAAATAAAGACAATAAAGATGATAGTTTATCTGTCCTTCATTAGTTTCTGGGATTAAAACAAGATCAAACTAGAAAAGTTGCATTGGGTGTAATAATGCTAGTGGGAATGTTTTTTGCTGAAAGTCACTGAAGATGCTGGAGCAATCTACTTTAATTGCTGCAGGGATTTGCTGAAAATGAAAAAGCTATTTGCAAAATGTTAAATTTGATAAAACACAGGAAATTTCATCATAGAACTATGAAAAACTAAACTACAAATTAGCATAAAAAACCTCAGTAGAAACTAATTAACCAAAAAGCTAATACATTCCTGAAGGACTAGCTAAACTCCAAAATAGCATAAAATTCCTCAATAAACTAAATTAGTAAAAAATGTTAGCATGTTGCTAAAATATTAGCTAAACTCCAATTTTTTTTTAAAATACTCTAAAAGATTAAACCAGTCCATGAATATATTTAAAGGTTTGTTGCTAATCTACTTGAAATGTGAAGACTTTTTCATTCATTTTTTTGGGACATATTTTGCTTAATAGTTAAAAAATTATAGAGTTTATGAAAACCAAAAACATAAGCAGTAAAGTCCTGAACGAGTCGAATGTTTTGATACCAAATTGCTGAAATCGCTTAAAGTGTGATTGAGTTTTTAAGTGCCGAAAAACTTACGGAAAGGAGAATCGCTTCAGTGTGAATGACTACTAAACATTCACACAATCAAATCAGGTCGACATCTGAAACAAGGAACTATTTTTCACAAAAGATAAAGTTTTAGTCTCACTGACTCAAGTATATATATTAAAAAACGCTCACAACTTTGTTCAACTTTACTACACTCTTACTCCACAGAATATAAAGTAACAACTAATCAACTATTGAATGAGTCGTTGATTAATAGTCGATTAGTCGTTGATTAGTTGAATAATCGTGGCAGCCCTAGTGTACTTTGTGTGAGGATATACTTTGAATGTGTGTGTACTATGTACTGTGTGTGTGGGGGGGGGGGGGGGGCAGTCTTTGGGATTGTGTTGTGTGTAGTATTCTGTCTTTGTGTACTTTGTATTTATGTACTTTGTATTAGTGTGCATGCTAACTTCCGGTCGCTTCTCTGAACCACTCCGTCCATATGTTAACGTTAGAGGAGCAGCAGTACCCCGAGTGAGAACTGAGCCTCTTCAGAACTTCATACCCAGAACCAAGTCCACAGTTCTGCGGGAAGCACTGACCGAGCATCCGCTTCCTCCGCGGGTTCGAACCCTCCGCCGCCGCCGCCGTGCTGACTGACAGCCTGCGGATTTAAGTGTTTACGTCTGCGGACAGCAGCGGGCTCCTTCACGGTGGAGAGAGTCTCCAGAGTCCGACCGTCCTTCACCCGGCACCGTGGGACTATTTGGAGGGCGAAGGCTCAAAGCAGCCGGTTCGGTTCCGGCGAACCTTCCACAGCTGACACGCCACACCGGTTACTATGGTTTGGAGCCCAGCCCAGAGCCGGCCTGAGGCTGACCCGAGCCGAAGGCGATGATAACCTTACCGGTCCTGACTTAAGGAAAGCTAAGGAGCTAACGGTACCGGACCGCCTTCTCGTTACCCAGAGAACAACAAGCCCCTAAATGAAGAACTTGAGGTCTGAAGGAGACTCACAGGATCCCGGAGCAGGTGGTGCAGACGAACGAGCCCACCGTCATGTTGACATAGGTCGGGCCGCGCTGGTCGCAGTCGAAGCATTTTCTGTTCGCAGGCAGGCTCGTCATTTCTCGGAGCATCTTTAGGTGAGTCTCCTCCTGCTTACGCTTCGCGCTCGTCGCCATGGCTGAGGACAGCAGCTGCTAACACCGGGGGACGTTCGGTACCGGGACCCGGCGCAGAGCGGAGCGGGCGTGCTGGGGCAGACTGACCGCGGAGCACAGCGGTAGCCAGGGAGACACCTTTCTGAAGCCCAGCGGGGAGAACGGGCTGCTCCTGCCGCCGTCTTCCTCTGCACAAATCACCGCAAACTCCGTCAAATCCAGGGCGCCGGCGCCCCCTGCCGGTGAGTGTTGATATTTCAACTCCATCAAACCGGTTAATGCAGGGGTGTCAAACTCAATCACACAGGGGGCAAAAATCCAAAACACACCTTTGGTCGCGGGACGAACAGGATAAACATTTACTGAATACTCTCAAGCTGCATTTTAAAAACTTTAAAACTGTAATATTTTAACATAATTTTTAACTAAATATCATTACCTGCAATGATGCTGGGGTAAATGCTGTAAGCTGAATTTGGCCGCAGAAGATGCTAGTGATGATAGTTGAAGATGCTGAAATTGATAGCTAAAATCGTTGAAGCTGATAGCCACTTAAAATATTAGCTAAATACAAAATTAGCCTAAAAAACAAACAAACAAATACAAGGTTAACCAAAACAGCTAGCATGTCACTGAAAATATAGCAAAACTTCAAAGTAGCCTAAAAAAACTGCAAAAAGCCAAAATTAACCAACACAGATAGCGTGTAAATATTAGCCTAACTAAAAAACTAAAAAAAAGCCTATATTAGCCAAAACAGCTACAATGTAGCTAAAATATTAGCTAAAATCCAAAAATGCCAAAATTTTTCAAAAAGCTAGCAGAATGCCAATTTTCAAACCTGTAACTTTTTAGCATTAATATGAATAATAAAAGGACAGAAATATTCCAAAATAAATCAACTTAAACCTTAAATAACTTTCAATATTTTACTCTACATAAAAATATATTTTGTAAACAAATATGATAGTTAGAAATAAGCTCATGATAACATCGGGTCATTAATAACAATAAAATAAAATGATCTGGAGGGCCGGATCCGGCCCCCGAGCCTTGACTTTGACAAATGTGGGTTATTGGTTTGCCTGACACAACAAAGAGAGCATGGAATTGTGACTTTATTATACAAAAGCAACAAAATCAGAAGTAAAGATATATATATAAAGTGTGATCACAACATTATACTTAGATTTTCTTTTTCAAAATATCTTCTTAAACTCCATGGATTGGGGAGAGAAAAAAACTCCCCCTATTTTTTTAAACATTTTAACATTCAAGTCTCCAGAGTCCGCTTTGGCTTTCCACCCAGCAGGTGCTCTGTGAATATCCAGAGAGGAGACACAGTCTTCTCCCAGTTTTCAGACAAAGATCCGTCTGTTCCCTTTCAGTCCTCTGATTCTTCCAGGGTGGGCAATCCCAGGCCTCGAGGGCCGGTGTGTGTGCACTAGTTCCAGATATTCTTGTCCTATTCATGTCTGATTAGCTGGTTATGGCGTATTTGGCACATGCCAGAGCAGGGTATGTTGGAATGCAGCTACGGGGAGACGTAGAGCTGCAGCCACTGATTCAAAGATGCTGAAGAGTCTTGATGAGGTTTGTGCCACTCATATTGTGAAAACCATGATTCATATGAAAAAATGCTGTTAACAAAATTCAGCCAGGGACTAAAATCCTAACAGCCAGAGAGCTGAGGCACTGCTGGTTGCACTGCTGTGAAACACGCTTCATGCTCCACAGCAGAGGAAACTTTACTTTGTTTTTTTGCTTCCTGAGGACGAGGCCTCCATGGGCTGAAAAGAAAAAAGCAGAAAATGTCAACGACAAATTAGCATAAACAATATTTCGTCAAATGAAACAATGTTTTAACTCATTTTCCAGAGTTTTTACAAACTTCTGCTGCTTATATTTCCAGGCTCACCCGGTTTCTCTTCCTGGTTACTCTGAAGAAGTCTTCCATGCGAGTCTGCCTGCAGTCTCCCGCTGCCTTCTCCTTCTCCCTTTCCTCTCGAAGGCTTTTTCTCTTTTCCCGAAACTTCTCCATTCGATGACGGACCTTCTCCCTCCTGTGACCATGCAGGCACAAACTCTCAAAAATCCAAGCGTGTGTGCTTGAAGGGGAAGCTGGAATGGGTGCATACCTAATGTGGTGACCGGAAAAGAGAAACTTCACCAGGGCTTCTTCATCAGGCTCGGCCCAGATGAGCTCAGGGGTCGGAGTGTGTGGTGGATTCAGGAAAATCTGCCTCGCCTCCTTGTATTTCCAGAAGTGTGGCACACGATGAGTCTGGAGGAGAGAAAGTATCGCCGATCAAAGGTTTTGGTTGAACGTGCTTCAGTTGGTGACGGTTGACCTCACACCTCTCTGTTGATGTGCAGAAGCACGTTTTCAATGGTGCGGTGCTTCTGGATCAGAGTCAGAGCTTTCTTTGGACCCAAACCAGGGATCTTGTCACAGTAGTCACAGCCCAGCAAAATACACAGATCCACAAGCTGATGGGTTCAAGCAGAGAAGAGTTTATTCGTTTGATTACAATATTCAAATTCTTCTGTTTATTTTCTGCTTTTGGAAATATACTGGCCCTTTTCTGCATTTTTTAACTTGTTTACATGACAGTTCTTCTCAATTCTGTTCATATGTTTACACATCACATATGTTGTTCATACTTTTTGGTACTCTTGTTTGAATTTACAAAATTTTAAGCATCTTTCAAGTTTTTTTCCACTACAATTTAAAAGTCTTTAGGAATACGATGGAAATGTTCTTGGTTTTTTAACTAGCCTGGGTTTTCAGCATGATTTTATGTTTCTTTTCAATATATGTTTCTGCCAATTTTGCTCTCTTCTGCAAATAATTATTTTTCTACAACAATAAGCTTTTCTGCCATACAACAAATTTCTGGAATTTATTGACAATATTGCTGATTTCTGAAACGTTTTCTGCAACTTACGATAAACTTCAGCTTCTTCTGCCTAAAGTCATGCAATTAAGCAAAATATGTGTCAAAGTCAAGGCCCGGGGGCC
This sequence comes from Oryzias melastigma, assembly GCF_002922805.2. Taxonomy (NCBI): domain Eukaryota; kingdom Metazoa; phylum Chordata; class Actinopteri; order Beloniformes; family Adrianichthyidae; genus Oryzias; species Oryzias melastigma. The sequence goes on from NC_050528.1 coordinate 17,443,963, forward strand.
GGATCCGGCCCTCCAGATCATTTTATTTTTATTAATGACCCGATGTTATCTTGCACTTATTTCTAACTTGTATCATTTTGACAAAATATATTTTTATGGAGAGTAAAATATTGAAAGTTGTTTAAGGTTTAGGTTGATTTATTCTGGAATAACATTTCTGCATTTTTTTACTATTCATAATTATGTTGAAAATCTATGTGGTTTTAAAGTAAAAAAAAGGTATTCTGCTAACTTTTTGGACTATTTTGGCATTTACTGAGAATTCTGAGACCATTTCTGTGTTTAGATAATTTTTAAACTACATGCTGGCTTTTTTGGCTAATTTAGGCTTTTTTTAGGTTGTCTTGGAGTCAAGCTAACATTTCTTTTACATGCTAGCTGTTTGGGCTAATTTATGCTTTTTTAGGCTATTTTGAAGTTTAGCAATTTTTTCAGCTACATGCTAGCTGTTTTGGCTAACAAAAAGTTTTTTTAGGCTAATTTGGCATTTAGCTTGTATTTTAGCAGGCTATCAGCTTCAGTGATTTCAGCTATCAGCTTCAGTGATTTCAGCTATCAGCTTCAGTGATTTCAGCCATCAATTTCAGCATCTTCAGCTATCAGCACTAGCATCTTCGGTGGTCTAATTCAGCTTAAAGCATTCACTCACTAGCATTATCACAGGTAATGCTATATATTTAGTTCATAATTATGTTAAAAAGTTACTGTTTTGAAGTTTTAAAGATGTAGTTTTAGAGTGTTCAATACATGTTTATCCTGCTCGACCCGTGATGTAAGGTGTGTTTTGGATATTGGCCCTTGTGTGATTGAGTTTGACACCCCTGAATTAAAACAACCACCTTTAGCAATCACGCAATCAAATATATAAATGCAATTTTTTTAGTTGTATTTTAAATTAACTTAATGTACAAGTGTGGTCGCTATTGACTTTCCTTCTGTATTAATTAAGATGTTATCTGACTGTTTCTACACAAAGACCATCACAGACTTTCTGTCGTACCTCCTCATGACTGATCCCGAGAGCCTCCAACAGCTTTGGTAGGGAGTATTCAATGATTTCACTGTGGAAAAATGGAGTGCTGATTAGCAACTGGATAAAATGAAAAAGTCACGTCTGTGGTTGGGAAAAACCTTCAAATTAGAATCCTTCCAGGAAGGTGGAGGGACCCTCACTACTACCTCATCAAGGCGTTAGACATAAAGAATAATTGCTTTTCATCCAGACGTTTGGTTTAACCCTTTATTATTGGAGCAAAAGTGTTTATGTTATTTGATTTACTGTTTTTTTTTTTAACCATTACCTTGATAATTCTGAAATTTGATCAAAAAATGCTTAAAACTTAAAAAAACTGTAATGGAAAAATTACCGATTGAAAAATAATGTATCCACTAGTAAAAGTGGCTATTTTGAATTATGAATTTTCTTTTTTCTGAATCTTCACTTTTAGTTTCAATTCAGATTTTCGAGTTTTCACTGCTGAGCTGATCCTAATTTTACATGGGGGCGGGGCTTTGAGCTCATTGGCTACTGGGACATGTTTCCCATGATTCTCCACTGGTGATGTGACGTCTTTTCTGCTGCAGAACGTTGTCTGTTTATATCGCCCCACTCCGATCAAACTTAGGGAGAGCAGTATCACTACTGTGCAGTTTCCCCTGCTAATATCACAGTGTGCCTTCCTCGGTCTCGCTGTTTGGTGGATTTTTTTTCAGACGATTTTACTGCTAATCTTGTCAATCGATCTCCTCCGTGCTGATTTCCACGCAGACAAGCAGCTCAGAAGCGTTACATAAATCTTCATCATGATTAGATCCTTGTTTTCAACCTAATGGTTGACTTATTTTTCTATCAAAGTTTGAAAAATTAGAGTAAAAAATGAGAGAAAAGTGTGAAAATATTCATGTGTGTCTGAGAAAAGTGTAGAAAATATGTAGTGAGGAGTCCTCTCTTTACCTCAAAGGAAACATGTCCCGGTAGCCAATGAGCTCAAAGCCCCGCCCCCATGTAGAATTAAAAGAAAATAAAAAACTGTTGTAAAATCAGAACAGCAGTTTTTACTAATTAATATATTATTTCTCAGTAGGTATCTTTTACAATTTTAGTTATTTTATTCAACTTTTTTTTTTTTTTTTAATTTTCACTTTTTTTTCAAATTTGCAATGTCTTGTTTTCAATTAAAAAAAAAAACAGTTACAATGTCTATTTTATCAAGTTTTCAGTTTTTTCGTCCACTTTAGGCTGATCCTGATCTCACCCCATACAAAAGTTTTGAAACTGAAATTTTCCGATCGAAAGTGAAAAAAAGATATGAAAATGAAAAAAAGTTTTAACATTGAGTTTTTAAACCTAAAAAACAGAACATTTAAGCTAAAAATAATTATGTTTCATTTTAGAATAGCAAAAAGTTTCTGATATTTTACATTTTTTTGTCCAAACACTGATATTTTTTTCAATTTGTTTTATTTGGGTTTCAAATAATATTGGCGCCAATTTAGCTCCATACATGTGTGGCTGCTGGGTTTTGGTCCATGAAAAATGGATCCAAACGGTTCTGTAAGTGTTGGTCTGAAGAAACGCCAGAGCAACACTAAAGCACCAAGCTCAGTGCCTCTGAGGTCATGCAGCAGGTGCACATCTCCACCCACCATCAATGTTCTGAGGTCCACACTGAGCTCTGCCCGGTTTCATAACACTTAGAAGCAGAAACATGTGAAGCTGTTTCCAGCTGTGCTAAAAACTACAACAGAAACATGGCAGAGGTTTCTGTGTCCTCTACCTGAAACAAGAGAAACGTGCTGAGAAACTCTGAGAGACCCTGAAGACGTTTCATATGATCTGCTGAACGGTGAAAAAACCCAGAAATGTGAAGGAAATCTCCGGACTGTCAGATGAGGATGTTTAATTGGATCCAAACTTCATGAAAACCAAACTGAGGTCCATCACCTGTCCCTCTTGGCGTTCAGCTGGCGTATAAGGATGTTGGCTCCAAACGGCAGAGTGTCCATGTCCTCAGAGGCCGCTGCATGGGCCTTCCCCTGCCTCACCAGGCTGGCACACAGTCCCTCAGCGTCCCCTGGAGCCTGAGCAAAGAAAAACAAGTGTGATGGATGGAGTTAAAGAGGACAGAGAGGAAGAACTCAGAGACCAGCGTACCTGGATGGCAGGTACGCCCAGATGCTTCAGAAGCTCCAGACAATCTTTTGTCTGGGATGAGGCTGCGTCAGGAACAGGAGAGTCAGACTCTATTACAGGTTTTAAAACGTCATTAATATGTCTACGTTTTCACTGAGACCACATTCGTCTACATCACACGTGTCAAAGTCGGCCCTCCAATCATTTTATTTTATAGTTATTAATGGTCCGATGTCATCTTGCGCTCATTTCTAACTTGTATAATTTTGACAAAATATGTTTTTATGGAGAGTAAAATATTGAAAGTTATTTAATGTTTAAGTTGATTTATTCAGGAATAATATTCCTGAATTTTTAATAGTCATAATTATGTTAAGAAATAACAGTTTGCTTGCTGTTTTGGCTAATTTAGGCTGTTTTGGAGTTTAGCTAATATTTCAACTACATGCTAGCTGTTTTGGCGAATTTAGGTATTTTTTTTAAGTTTTTAGGTTATTTGCGAGTTTAGCTAATATTTCAACTACATGCTAGCTGTTTTGGCGAATTTAGGTATTTTTTTTAAGTTTTTAGGTTATTTGCGAGTTTAGCTAATATTTCAACTACATGCTAGCTGTTTTGGCTAATTTAGGTTTTTTAGGCTATTTTGGAGTTTAGTTAATATTTATGCTACATGCTAGCTGTTTTGGCTAATTTAGGTATTTTTTTTAAGTTTTTAGGTTATTTGCGAGTTTAGCTAATATTTCAACTACATGCTAGCTGTTTTGGCTAATATAGGTTTTTTAGGCTATTTTGGAGTTTAGTTAATATTTATGCTACATGCTAGCTGTTTTGGCTAATTTAGGTATTTTTTTAAGTTTTTAGGTTATTTGCGAGTTTAGCTAATATTTCACATGCTAGCTGTTTTGTCTAATTTAGGTTTTTTAGGCTATTTGCGAATTTAGCTAATATTTCACATGCTAGCTGTTTTGGCTAATTTAGGTCTTTTATGCTATTTTGGAGTTTAGTTAATATTTATGCTACATGCTAGCTGTTTTGGCTAATTTAGGTATTTTTTTTAAGTTTTTAGGCTATTTGTGAGTTTATCTAATATTTCACATGCTAGCTGTTTTGGCAAATTTAGGCTTTTTTTAGGCTATTTTGGAGTTCAGCTAATATTTCAGCTATATGTCAGCTGTTTGGCTAATTTAGGCTTTTTTTATTTTTTAGGTTGTTTGAGTTTAACTAATATTTCAGCTACATGCTAGCTGTTTTGGCTAATTTAGGCTTTTTAAAAAGTTTCGGAGTTAGGCTAATATTTACACGCTACGTGTTTTAGGCTAATTTTAGCTTTATTCAGTTTTTTTGGCTATTTTGAAGTTTAGCTATTTTTTTTAGCTACATGCTAGGTGTTTTGTCTTACCTGTTTTTTTTGTTTGTTTTTTAGGCTAATTTGGCATTTAGCATATATTTTAGCTGGCTATTAGCTTCAGCGTTTTCAGCTATCAATTTCAGCATCTTCAGCTATCAGCACCAACATCTTCAGCAGTCAAATTCAGCTTACAGTATTCACACTAGCATTATCTCAGGTAATGCTACATATCTCATAATTATGTTAAAAAGTTACGGTTTTGAAGTCTTAAAAACTCAGTTTTAGAGTGTTTAATAAATGTTTATCCTGTTCGACCCGTGATGTAAGGTGTGTTTGACCGACTTTGACACCCCTGTTCTAAATCCTACATGAGAGCACACCTGCTCCCGTGCACAGTGGACGGCTCCGGCCGGCTGCCTCTGCACGCTTCTTCAGCTGCAGGAACACAAACAGAACATCTGGTTCAGCCACAACACCAGATAACAACATCCCAGACGTGGTTCTTACCTGAGGAATCTTCTCCACCGGAGGCTTCCCATCAAACACAAAGACCGGCTTTATGTCATGTTCCAGGAAGGTGAGCGTTCGGAAGAAGAGACCTGCCAGAGGGCTGCGGGAGACAAACAGGAAACACCCCAAACATCAAACCAGACTGCAGTTGGATTCTCCACAGAACAAAATGTGTTCTACAAGCTCAGGTGCAGGGAATATAAGAAATCTCAATTTTATATTAAAGACAGAGGAATCATTTTTGCTCCAAACTCACCTGGTAAAAGGTGTTGCAGTCCGAAACTGGTTCATGACCACAGAAGTATCCAGAGCAATGACTTTTTCTGTGGATTTACAAAAGGTTTGTGCATATTTTAGAGCTTCATGTTGCTCCAGACAATAGAAAAACTGACTTTGATTCAAATACAGAAAGCTGTTTACAATCGTCTGTGTTTGATAATCCTGAAGCAATCATGACAAAAACCTATGTGGTGTTTTTAGTGTGACATTCAAGCAGAAAACATGAGAAAACATTGAAAAAGACAAAAAATAAAAGCATCTGACAGAGCTCAAAGGAAGGGCAGATGTTCGATCAGGAAAAGTCAAACTTTACAGTCATTTTAGCTCAAGATGAAGTCTGTAGGAAACATGAATAATTAACAGTAATCCTTGTGGTATAACATGGTTTCTATGTTAGCTTTTATCCACAAATTTCATAAATGAAGATCCAATGCTTGAATTGATTTTTTTTTTAATAAGTGAGGTAAGATGAAGCACTTTTTACTTTTACTGTCTTGTAGGTTAAGGTAAAATAACACGTAAAATACAAATATTTGCTTTTAATTAAGGATTTCATCTATCAAATGAAAATATCAAACAAAGCTGACCAAAAGGACTCTAAGAAGAAAAAAACTTCTCCTCTGGCTCAACTTACCCTGGGTCAGGGGTAAGTTGAACCATGCCAGAGAGTAAGATGATCCACTTTGGGATCCACTATTAGTTACACCTCCATGAACTGACGTCATGATTAGAGTTAACTCCGTAGACAACAAAATCTCCTTCCGTTCAGGTTCAATGACAGGATCACTCTAAAGACGTAAACATGGTAGCAGCATGCTAACGCTACCATCACTGGAGAGCATCCCACGTGACTTCCACGGGCTGAGGCAGGTGAGTGGGCACGCGCACAGACCGGTTACCTGCATAGTCACTGATGTCCCTGTGGGAGATGGAGTTAGGAGCGTCCGCGCGGATCACATCAACCAGTTTAGTGATGCCCATGATCCCAGCTGCTTTCTGCTTCCCTCACACTTCCGGGTATCATGGAGGCGTGGCTAAGACAGTCTCGTTTCCGATAGGTCCTTAAAGTAGAGGAGTCAAACTTCATCACACAGGGGGCCGAAATCCAAAACACACCTTAGATCACGTGCTGAACAGGATAAACATACACTGAACACTCTAAAACTGCATTTTTAAAACCGTAACTTTTAAAAATAATTGTGAACTAGATCAAAGGACCACATTAGGTGTCTGCAGGTCTCTTCTAAAAGTGCTGAATCTAAAATTCAATTTTATTTTGTTGCTACCGGTATGTTTTTTTTTGTTACACCTGCATTTGCATAGATTTTAAGATGAAAACGTCTTCAAATTATGTTGATGATACATGAACTTTAGATAAGTTTAGGTGACCTCTGACCTACTCCGTAGATGAGCAATGATAAAATTGTTGAAATCCTTCCAAAAAGACCTGGTATGTGGGCAGATCCAGAAGAGGTGCTGAACCGTCTCTCGGTGGTTTCCACAAAAAGAACAATTTACATCAATGTCCCGTTTGAATTTGGACATAACATGGTTCGCAGGATAAAACTTGTGTATAATTTTAAAAGAAACTTCCCGTATCTTATTTGTTATTAAATATCTATTTGGAATTACCCAAATCTTTTTCCAGTTTAAGTCTTTCACAAAACCATTCCAATAAGAAATGATATGAGGAACAGAAACTGATTCTTTCTGGAACAGGGTACGAATATTTTTATTACTTAGTTTATGATTTGAGAAACAAATTTTCCCAACATATGATTCTGAAATGCTACTGATTGTAATAGGACCAAGAGAAGGAGAGAATGCACTTCTGATAATTACAATTATACCAGTGGGAATTGCGTCATAGACTATAGCATACTCTTTTGGTGTGACTGGGAATTTAAAATGATCTAAAAATTCAGTATAAGACATTAGTTGTCTGTGATTATTAAATAGTTGATTTACCAAAAAAATCTGATTATTGAACCAGTTATTGAGAAAAAGTGATTTGTTTTTAAAAATAATATTTCTGTTGTTCTATATAATGCATTATGGGGTGAGAAATTGTGTTTATAAATGAGAGACCATGCTAAGAGAACCTGTCTGTGGAACATAGATAATTTCACTGGGATCTTTTCTATATTATAATTACACTGTAAAATAAAATTTAAGCCACCAAACCTGGAGAAGATATAATGAGGGATGAAATTCCATATTGAAGTCGGGTTTTTGAGGAAGTGTTTGGCCCAATTTATTTTAAAAGTGTTATTCAATGATGTAAAATCCAGGACATTTAATCCCCCATTTTCGTAGGTATTCATAATAACACTTTTCCTAACATAGTGTGTACGGTTCTTCCAGATAAAGTTAAAGAGAATCTTGTCAATGTCCTTGCACATTTTGTTATCTATGTATAACGAGAGAGCTCCATATGTTAACCGAGACAGACCTTCAGCTTTAGACAGCAAAACTCTACCTCGTATTGACAAATCTCTTTGCAACCATTGATTAAATTTACTCTGTGTTTTCTTAATAACTTGGGAAAAATGTGATTGAGATCTAGAAATTTGGTCTTTACTGATTACTATACCAAGGTAAATCACTTCCTTCTGAATGTGGATGTTACAAATATTTTGGTGAGCACAATCTTTAATGGGTAATAATTGGCATTTTTGGATATTTAGATTTAGACCCGAGGCTTTGGAGAAGTCCTCAATTTCTTGCAGGACAATTGATATTTGATCTGCGTCTTTCAAAAAAAGTGTTGTGTCATCTGCAAGTTGACTAATGATGAGATATCTACCAGCAATAGAAATACCCTGTATGGCACTGTTCACAATATGTCTTGCAAGAATTTGTGTACAGAGTAGAAAAAGGTATGGGGTAGTTGGGCAACCTTGACGAACACCCCGGTTAAGAGCAAACCTTGACGAGGTGCCAAAATACTGTCACAGAAGAAGCTACTAAAGCCAAATTTTTCAAGTGAGAGGAAAATAAAATGATGTTCAATGGTATATATGGTATATATGTATATTGAATTTTGTCCTGGGGACCATCTATCTAACATGTTGTTTAACGTTACATTAAAATCTCCTCCTACTAAAAGAGAAGAATTTGGATATTTAGAGAGCCATGAGATTATTTTAGTTTCTAAAGAGTCAAGTAACCGATCATTCTCAGGTTTGGTGTTATAGCCATAAATATTAATAGTAATAAAAACACAATGATCAAATTCTATCACAAGGCAGGTATAATGACCTAAAGAATCACATTCGCGAACCAAACGTCACTTCCGCTAAAGCCTTTTCTGCTCTTCGGACAGTGACAACAATAATAACCTCGTAGGATGTTAACATAGCACTTAAAATGTTAATCATAGTGAAAACATTCACTTATCGTTGAAAAAACAAAAGGAAAAAGACACATTGAGGATCAGGACCTTACGATCTTGCAGTGACTACAAACGGACTACAAATGTTTTCTTCTTCTGCTGTTTTACATGACGGTAGTTTACTCCCTAAGCTAAGAGGATACAGCGCCACTTCAAGACACTTTATTTTCTCCGGTAATCCTAACACGTTATTAACGATAACTCGGTGGCTTATTTTCGAACAGTAATCCAGTCAGGAGAAGCTCTCGGTTGTTGAGAAAAACATAAATTCTTGTGATGAAGGAGTTTTACTGTTGGGAAATGACTCTGTGGTATAGTGGACGAAGAGCGGAAGTGACGTTTGGTTCGCGCATGCGGGGTGAGCGGTGCAACCGTTTGGCTTCCACATACCGAAAATGCAGTGACAGGACCCAAAGGGCAGGGGCCTGTATCCCTTTACTTCACAGAAAAATCATTGAATTGAATGTAAACATGTATCGCAAATGTTAAACAGTAGCTGCATAAAATGAATTATTACATTACATTTGATTCAGATTTTTTTTTCTCCATAACTTTATTGCAAACATCAATTTTAATACAGAAAAAAGTGCAAAATAGCCATGTGCGTGAATACAAACATTAAACACTATAAATAAATAAATAAAATTAACACAAAATAAAGTAAAATTTAAATGCCAGGGGTAGAAATAAACAAGAAACACCACACAGCAAGTGAATAAAATTAAGGTCAAAGAAATTGCAGAGTTTACATTTTTAAATTATTTTGTATTGAGAACAAATTTAGAGACATTTAACAACCTTTTGGGGTTTTTTTTCAAATATTGATTCAACATATAGTTTGGCCTCCACCAGAAATAAGGACATTTTAGGAATTTTGTTAGAACATTTGCATTTGGATGTAAAATTTAGAAAGAGAAATGAATAAATTGATTAAAGATTGAAATGCCTAATTCTTATGTTGGTGGAAACAGTACATGTTTCCAAAGTAAAAAAAATGACAGCAAACTTAGAACAAAAGAAATACGTTTTGGGGTAGAATCTGTGTAAAATTTTATGTGAAATATTTTTAATTGCATTGGAAATAAGGTAGTGATTAGGTAATAGCCAGACCTTTTTCAAGGACACATCATCCACAAATTGTTTCCAATAATGATTAACACGTGCAAAGTAACAATATCTTTCTGGAAAAGAGCTCTAATACCTCTATTATTTTTCCTGGCATGAACAGTAAAACAGATTTTTCCAACAGTGGACAGTGAGAGAGAAAGATTGAAGGGAAAGGATCAAGTCTTGGTCTTTGGTTAAATAACATACATATTCCAGGAGAGATCGCACCAAAACTTTTGCATATTCTCCTGGAATAACTGGGATGTTATATTTGTCAAGAAAATCAGTATAAGATAATAACTTTAAAAGTTGATCAACCAAAACGATATTGTTTTGGAACCAGGAATCAAAGAAAATAGATTTATGTTTATAGAGAATATCCTTGTTGTTCCAGATGATATAACTGTGTGGAGAGAAGTTGTGCCTGTAGATGAGTAACCATGAGAGGAAAGCCTGGCGATGGAAAGCAGATAATTTCACCGGGAGCTTATTTACATCATAATTGC
>NC_050528.1:17454768-17456137 GCF_002922805.2 Oryzias melastigma
ATAAGGTAGTGATTAGGTAATAGCCAGACCTTTTTCAAGGACACATCATTGACAAATTGTTTCCAATAATGATTAACACGTGCAAAGTAACAATATCTTTCTGGAAAAGAGCTCTAATACCTCTATTATTTTTCCTGGCATGAACAGTAAAACAGATTTTTCCAACAGTGGACAGTGAGAGAGAAAGATTGAAGGGAAAGGATCAAGTCTTGGTCTTTGGTTAAATAACATACATATTCCAGGAGAGATCGCACCAAAACTTTTGCATATTCTCCTGGAATAACTGGGATGTTATATTTGTCAAGAAAATCAGTATAAGATAATAACTTTAAAAGTTGATCAACCAAAACGATATTGTTTTGGAACCAGGAATCAAAGAAAATAGATTTATGTTTATAGAGAATATCCTTGTTGTTCCAGATGATATAACTCTGCGGAGAGAAGTTGTGCCTGTAGATGAGTAACCATGAGAGGAAAGCCTGGCGATGGAAAGCAGATAATTTCACCGGGAGCTTATTTACATCATAATTACAAAGTAAAAAAAAGTTTAGACCACGAGTTGGGAGATAATATGGTATGGGATTACATTCCATATAGACGTGGGAGATTTCTGAAAATGTCAGATCCAATTCAGTTTGAAAGTGTTGTTTAGTAAAGAGAAGGAGAGACAGTTTAAACCACCCTGTTCATAGGTATTCATTAGAGTGCTTTTTTAAGATAGTGTACTTTGTTTTTCCATACAAAGTTGAATGTTAGTTGATCAATGTTTTCACAAATTTTATTATTGTCCATTTTAACCAACACACTCAGTAAAATGTGTACATATGCCACGACTTTGCACTCTGAAATACCGTGTATAATATACGCCAAACACGCTTTTTGCGTGCATTAGATACACAATGGTAGAGAATAGGTGGCGCCGGCGTACAATATACACGACTTTTTAGGTTTCGTTTTGATCATGTGGTCAGAAATCCTCGGGCTCTTTTCTAAATGATGTCGTTCCTGGTTAAGGTTAGGATTACGGTTATGGTTAGAAAAGCAAATTGTTCGTTAGTGGGGCTGTCTGTGATTCTCACGGCTCCACCAGGGGACGTGTCAATCGTGGAAAACACATTTTAACACGTTTAGGACCGCGCGTGTTATATGCACGCAAAAACCGGTTTTGGCGTATATTATACACGGTATTTCCCAAAGCGTGGCATATGTACGCATTTTACTGGGCTGGATTTAACAATAGACTCTATGCACAGAGCTGTGTGACGTATTTCCGGTTTCGAATAAGACCGCTTACTCTCTTCCGGCTGTGGCTAACTATATGTGTGTGTCACGTAGGTGTAAGGGAGGGGGCCAACTTTGAAGATCCACT
>NC_050528.1:17456377-17459333 GCF_002922805.2 Oryzias melastigma
GTTTTCTCAGCGATTTTCTTATGAAAATCCTGATGCGGCCCGACCTCAACTAGATTCCGCCTTCAGCGGCCCCCGGCTGATTTGAGTTTGAGACCCCTGCTCTAAAGGCTATAAGTCGAGGAGTCAGTTTCTACTTTAGCTAGACATCTGGGCACAGGGAATCAATTCATATTTCCTTTCAACAACATATTACTGTGAAGAGAGAAGCACTGGATGAGACCAAAACAGGGAAAGACGAGCATAGACGAGAAAAGACATGAACGCTGATGCAGCCTCAATAACCAGTAAAGGAGGAGGATAATACAGTCAGCATCAAATGTAGTTGTCTGAGGTAAGAATAGAAGTTAAATCTCTAGTGGTATCAGTTCTTCCTAGAGAGTGTTCCATGTTGACGACTATTTTTTTTTCCTTAAACCCTTTGTTTTAGGGTCATAAACGAGGAGACGCCTGGTTCCACATGCAGCAGGTATATTAGTTTAGACAGGAACTAGGTACAGCTAAAAGTCCACAAAACTAAATCAGGTTCATACAGGCAGAAGTCAATCACAAGCATGGGGCCATCCAAGAAAAGAGTAGTCTGAGCAAGGCATTGTTCTGAGATATGCGTTGGGCAACGTCATGTCTGTAGCCAGACTCACAAGTGATATCCCCTAAAGTGAATAAATCCCCCCCCCCCCAGAAGCAAGTAAAGGGAGAAGGAAGCTGGGTACTCCAAACTGCTTTTGGACCGTAAGCCAAAACCACAGTCAGAGACCGGTCCCCTATACCTCAAGATGAAGGGATATGACCCTCTCATCCTCTGTGTGGCAACTTGGGTATGGTGTGTTGCAACAACACCACCTGGGGCTGTTCGGCCCCAGGAAATTAACTTAAAGGACACGTAAAATTCTTACTTTAAACCAAGGCAGAGGCTGGGTAAAATATTAAAAATATAATTTATTAAGAGCTATATAAAATGTTAGAACAACTTCCACATAAAAACAAACACAGAGTGGGAGCTCACCGAGGTGGCTGGAGCTGAAATAAAAAACAACAAAACTAAAACACCGCAAGTGGAGATTCACTGCAAACGTGACAGGACACAACACGCGGACCCACCACCAGACAGCAGTCCACCACCTCGGGGTCCCGCCTTCTGAAACAGAAACCAAAAACAAGAATAAAAATCACAATAAAATCAGTTAAAAAATAAAAATAAAAAAAATGAACACCGGGCTTGCCGGGCCAACCACCCGACCGCCAGTCGGACGCAAGGTGATGGTGGGGAGGGAAGAAACTGTCCAGTCCCACGAGACGGCTTCCACGTTGTGGTATCCTCCGTGCAGCGGGCGTGCGTCTTTCTTCTACCGCGGCGTGGAAGGGGGCGGGCGCGCTCGAGCTCAGGCACAAAAACACACAAGGCAAAGCAGCAGCTTTACTCCCCAGTTTGCAGGAAGGGGAGGAATCGTGCAGCAGAACACTTTCGGTTGCTGAGAAGGAGCGAGTCTATGCAATATTCGTACGGCTACNAGTCGGACACAAGGTGATGGTGGGGAGAGAAGAAACTGTCCAGTCCCACGAGACGGCTTCCACGTTGTGGTATCCTCCGTGCAGCGGGCGTGTGTCTTTCTTCTACCGCGGCGTGGAAGGGGGCGGGCGCGCTCGAGCTCAGGCACAAAAACACACAAGGCAAAGCAGCAGCTTTACTCCCCTGTTTGCGGGGAGGGAAGGGATCGTGCAGCAGAACACTTTCTGAAACAATAAAACGTCATATGTAGGCACTTATTTGTGACTAAAACAGTAGGAAGGGGGGGCGCTAACAACCTACCGGTTGCTGAGAAGGAGCGAGTCTATGCGATATTCGTACGGCTACTGGAGCAGATTGCAGATACGCCGAATGATTGGCCGACTATCCGTGTCCAGGAAACTGCAAATAAGTTTCATTAATGCCAACGACCTGCTTGTTTTCTGACACCCGCAACACCTGGCTCGCTTACCTGCCTGCTACTCGCGCTCACTTCCTGGTGACCTGGTATGGCAGCCGAAAGAGGTCATAATTAAAAAAGCGAAGCAGGAGAGCTTTTTAAAGCGTGATCACCCAATCAGTGAGCGAGTCCTCCTGATTAGTAGGCGTGTCCTACCTGCCACATAAGGCTATACGTTCTGCTCATGCCGAAGGAAGGGATTGGAGGGCGGAGCTGGATGTTTTTCTTTTGGCCTACCGAAGCACTCCTCATTGTGTCACAGGCCGCAGTCCAGCTGAGTTATTGTTCAACCGTCAAATCAGAACCAAACTTCCGGAACTCACAAGTTTCCAACAAAATCCAACAAAGGATGATGTCGCTGTTCGGAGGGCTGATGCTGTGAGGAAGGAGAAGGGACGTGAAGATGCAGACAGACACAGAAGAGCAAAAGAAAGTCAAGTGAAACAAGGAGACAGAGTATTGTTACGTCAGCAAAAGCAAAACAAGCTGTCAACACCATTTGAACCTGAACCATACACTGTCATCAGCCGAAAAGGTCCATTGGTATGGCTGGAGAAGAACGGCATAAAGAAGATGAGACATGTGTCACACGTGAAGTTATGGATTGAACCTGAACAGGATGCTTCTCTGCTTTATGACGGGATTAAACCTACTACGGCAACGCCTGATGCGACGAAGCAGCAAGAGGGTCGACCTCAAAGAGCAAAGAGGACTCCGACACATCTTAAGGACTTTGTGACATAAACAAACATCGTCTAAAAGGGGGCAGAATAATCCCCGACGTTGTTTGATGGAAGGGTAGTCCACCCCTATCCATTTAAGTTCATTTAAAAAAAAAAAAGAAAAAAATCTTGTAAACAGAATGTTCATTATTCGAAATGGAAGTTATATAGCAAGTTATATGGTATAAATGGTATATGTGGTAAAATACATTTCATTTTTCGTGTGCAGTACGATCTAAGATAAAGTTTTGAAACAAGGTTTATAGTATT
>NC_050528.1:17459707-17460265 GCF_002922805.2 Oryzias melastigma
GCACGGAAACGTCAGCATTTTCACGAGCTTTGATTGGATAGTCGGAGAGTGTACTAGGCAGAGCTAGCAAACTGCATCTGTAGCGACTTAGTGAGCTGCACCAGCACATATATCGAGTGCATTTAATAGCTTTACTGCCAAAGCCATTTTCAAGACGGACTTTTCCAGAAAAGCTGGACATTGTTAAGCAAATTCGGGCAACTCTGAAGCTAGCAAGCCTGTCACAACCGGGAGAAGGATTTGAACGCCACTTTCAGTCCTAACTACGAGCGGTACCTTCATTTCGGGTTAGCGATGAAAGCGCTGGATCCACAAACAGAGGAAAATCATCGTGGAGAACGACACAGATTTATTCTTCCACCTGTCCACTAATGACGTGTTTGGTGGGCAAAACAACCCAATCAGTGCGATCGGAGGAGATCAGAAGGGAAGTTATTAAAGCCCAGTTTGTGTCTGTTATGGTGGATGAGACGACAGACGCGAGTAACGCAGCGCAACTCGCTCTGGTTCTGCGTTATGTGCCGGACACAGGTGTCGAGGAGCGGCGTGTCGGGTTTG
>NC_050528.1:17460365-17463258 GCF_002922805.2 Oryzias melastigma
TACGCTCAGCCAGATCTCCTCAGCTGTTTTCAATCCACCTCATCAATACCAGTGTATATAGTCTGCCTGCAGTCACCACCTCAGTGTGAAATCTTGTACCTGCCCTGCATACATCTCTGAGTGTTTCTATTTACTTTGTTTCCTGGTTTTGATCTCTGCCTGTCTCCTCGGTTTCCTGCCTGTCTTGACCCACGCCTGGACTCTGACCACGCTTATGTCTTGCCCTTGTCATTAAACCATTTGCTTATAGATTCAAACGTCTCAGCCTCTTAGTCTCACCTACAAAGCAAACTTTGAAGGTAACTTGCTAATGCTAAAGTTTTTAGCGCATGTTTACGTGCGACCAGCTCTAAAACTAATGGACATTCATGTTGGCGACGCGTTATAGGTGCAGTCAAGATGCAGATCGCTGCATTGTTTCATGTATTTTATGTGAATCTGAAGCTAAACGTTGCAGTATTTAATGAAGTCCTGTTAGCAGCTAGAGCGCGGAGCACTGCTGCAGCTGCGGCCGTGATCGGGAACCATTTTGAGCATAAACACGAACCAGAACCACAATCCTAACCTTAACCTTTCCTCCGGGTCCGTGCAATCAAGGAAAAAACTTCAGAACTGACTGCAGTATTTAGAAAATTACTTGTGAATACTGTTGTCACTTTTCATTTAGGCTAATGCTAGCTAGCATGAAAGACACGTCTGATTATTGCTGTCTGACTATTGCTGTCTTTATCTTTATGACCCGTTAGTTGTGTTTCAGTTACTCCACAGCCGAGTGTTTCTAAATCTGTGTAAATGTAATTTTCATTGTCAGGTAGAATCATTCTGAGACATGATTACTCTCCTACGTCTCAACAGAGGCGAGGTTACCGTTAGCGCACGTCGCTATTGCTCCATGAAGAAGGCAGAAGCTCCTCATCATCAGCTGAGAGTACGATCAGTAATCCCAAAGTCACTTTAAGGTTTGTTTACACATAAAAGGTTCTGTTGAACAGGTTTTAAATGTTCTAACAGAGCTACGTTTCATTCCCCAGAAATCACATGATCATGATAGCGTTTTGTGAGCGTGGGGTTTTTGGTGTTTAAGGAAGGCAAACTATGCCTTTTTGGATGTAATTGTGTTTACACATAATCATAAACTATCAAACAATGTAAGAAAAAACATCAATAAACCAATACCAGGGAAAGTACACAGATTTACTAAGTCCACACATATAGTTAGCTACAGCCGGAAGAGAGTAAGCGGTCTTATTTGAAAACGGAAATACGTCACACAGCTTGTCCTCCGGAGTGCCTCAGGGTTTGATTCTCGGACCTCCTCTGTTCAGCCTGTACATGCTCATTTAGGTCAGATCATGCATACTAATAATGTTTTGCACCACACATATGTAGATGACACTCAGGTTTATGTCTATTAGACTCTGCTGCTGCTCGTAGCAGCTAAACATCTGGATGCTTCTCTCAATTTAACCACAAGATAGCAGTCTTTGCTTTGGGAAACAAGACAAGCAATTATGGAAAGAGATGTATACATGGACTTAGTTTTTGAAGTTGAAGACTTGAGGTTTTTATGGAAAAAATTGGTTTCTCTCGTTTGCTTTGACCTTCATCTTCACATCATGTCCACCAATCAACTTTCTGGGTCTCAGCCAGAGCACTGGCTGTTTGTTGGCATGGTCACTCACCCTGATGGTTGTGTCAGGCTCACCAGTAAACCTTGGAGTCAGAAGAGCCAGCAGTGGTACAACTAAAAATGTTGACGACTATGAGAGATGATGATTATTGATGACATCATCAAGTGGTAGTAAATTCCAAATTTGAAGACATTTTTTCTTCCATACCTCTCTGCTTGGGGGAATAACTGTGGGGACCCAGCCAGCAAGACCAAATGGCCCCATATGTTTTAAAAGCTGGGACAGAGTGGCGACCTGTCCAGGGTGAACCCCGCCTTCGCCCATCAGCAGCCGCGATAGGCTCCGGCAACCCGCGACCCCGAAAGGGACGAAGCGGTTAGGAAAATGGATGGATAGGAAATGGATGTTTTAAAAGTGGGCCCAAATGGGTTTGTCCACATTGACTTAAGTGGGGACTCAGTGGGTTAGCTCGCTACGCTAGCCAGGTCCACTGTGAAGCCTTGAAGAATCAGAGAAAATATCCCTTACAGTAAGCATGATAGACGGACGGACGGAGTGAGTACTTTATTTATCCCGAAAGGAACTTACAAAAATTCATCCATCGCTCCAAACACACACACAAGCAGGTTCAAAGTAATCAAAGCAAGAACAGCTATAAACAGGTTAGATTAAAAGCATTACAATTTATGGAGCTGTTAAAAGCAATTCAAAGAAATTAAATTAAAAGAGGGACACCAGCTTCAAGAAAAGGTTCGACAGATTCCACTGTCGTCAACAAGAACCGAGCTGCTTTCCAGAGATGTGCAGGGCTATGGACGCTGATGTGATGGATATTATATGAAACCCAGTGCTTTAAGTGGGCCGGTGCGCTCCGGTGCTGAGCACCGGGACTTCTCTCAAACACACGTTAGAGCACCGCCTCTTCTCGTCGAATTGGGACCGTCCGGTGCTCTCTTTGGACTTCCATGGGCAAATGAGTCCTGAAGCACTTTCAAGAAATCCCCCTTATGAAATCTAGTAGAGTGTCAGAATGTGATGAACATCAGGTCTGAAGAGGTTAAACAGACTGATGCTGCCTCCTCTTCTGCTGACAATCCAACTAAATACTGTCATGTTCTTTCAAAGATAAACTAATTTTCTTAAAAGATTTGATTTAAAGATATTAACATGCATTTTGAGTCGTACTGTATAGTCGTACTGTAGTTGCAACAACAGGACAGCATCTGTAACTCATGGCAATACCAGGTAAAGCCACAAGAGGG
>NC_050528.1:17463314-17470134 GCF_002922805.2 Oryzias melastigma
AACCACCACAGCGACGTGAGCTCGACGAGGACCCAGATCACCTGGTTCAGCTGAGGCAGACGGTGGTGGACATCTTTTATTTTTAATTCTACAACGAAGAGCAGCTCCTGGTTCTCTCATCACTGTGGAGGACGTGAATGGGCGACGTCTGGAGTCTGGAGCTGTCATGGGGATCGGAGAGAACGTCCAGCGGCTGCACACTCTTCAACAGAGATTATTCCAGAAATTTACTTTATTCATTTTTTAAGATTTTTTTTATCATATTTGGTCGAAAATGCTTAAGTCACAAAACTGTCTGTACTTACCAATCTTAAACTTACTGTTCTACTACACAACAGTTATGGCTGAAATTTAATTTCCTTTTTTAATTACATAAAAATAGTTCATACTTGTTCTAAAATTGTTAAATAATGTCTAAGGATTTTATATATTAAGACTTTTGATTAAATGTTATTTGTAAGTTTTGTTGAAGACATATTAATTCTAACTGACCGATACCACTTGTTATTTTTGAAAACACAATACTACAGTTTTCAAACCTTCAACTTTAACTAACGTTTTTCATGCCAGCCTTACTACAGTCAAAATATTTTTTTTAATCACCATCTGTATTTTATTTTCTGCCATAATCTTTGTTTTAGTAGAACAGTGAGCCCATCATTAGTCAGTACAGAAAATTTGGTGACTCTAACTTTAATATCTTCAGAGCTATTAAGCATTTTAGACCAGATATGATCAAAAATCATGTAAAAAAAATAAAAAAATGAAAAAGTAAATTTCTGCAAAAATCTCTGTTGTAGTAGAACAATGAGCTTATTGTTAATCAGTACAGAAAGTTTGGTGACTCTAACTTTGATATCTTCAGAGCTATTAACCATTTTAGACCAAATATGATCGAAGATCATGTAGAAAATTCCTAGAAAAAATCGAAAAAGTAAATTTCTGCAATAATCTTTGTTGTAGTAGAACAATGAGCTCATCATTAGTCAGTACAGAAATTTTGGTGACTCTGACTTTAATATCTTCAGAGCTATTAAGCATTTTAGACCAAATATAATCGAAAACCGTGTAAAAAATAAAAAAAAAATGAAAAAAGTAAATTTCTGCAAAAATCTCTGTTGTAGTAGAACAATGAGCTCATTAATAGTCAATACAGAAAGTTTGGTGACTCTAACTTTCATATCTTTAGAGCTATTGAGCATTTTAGGCTAAATATGATCCATACTCATTCAAAAAAATCAGACAAATTAATAAAATAAATCTTTGCCATAGTTTTTGTTGCAGTTGACCCGTAAACTCATCATTAGTCAGTGCAGAAAGTTTGGTGACTCTAGCTTTAATATTCCTAGAGCTATTGAGCATATTTTTCATGCTTGATATCTTTTAAAATTGTTAAAATCAAAATAATAAAATATATATATATATTTTTTCAAAATCTTTATTGTAGCACAAATATGGTGACGAATCTCTATCACCAGTTCACATAAAAGTCGAAATGTATTTGTTTCTGAGAGGTTATTGACTTTTACAGAATGGCCTTCTCTGGAAGCTTGCACTTGTAGACGGTCCCTTAGCAGCCGTCTCGCTACCGTCTCGCCATCTGCAGCCTGAAGAGAACACTTTTAATTAAGCGGGTAAAAAACAATCTTTTTTCTTTTGAAATGGTTGTGTAGGTGACTCTCTGTGTTGATACAAGACGATTGAGATACTTGCTGTCATATTTGAATGTTTTTCTGAAGAGCTATTGAGCCCGGAAGTGCGAATCTGTGAATATCTTTCTAACTTTACCGAACTCAGGAAACAACCGAGCCCGGGTCCCAGCTATGATCGCTCGCTATGATCGCTCGCGTCCCGCCCAGATCTCAGGTAAAGATCTGAGCGGTGGAAATGTCCAAATCACCTGTTGTCACTCTGTGATTATACTGAACTGCACGGTGTCACAGTGTACCGCTAACAGTTTACAGTCCCATTCATTTTAATGCAGCTAGCGGTTAGCCGCTAAGCTAGCGCCAGCTTTCACTCAGAACTTACTTGATTTTGCTGCTCCTACAGTCAGGTGAGGTTGGTTGTTGAATCTCTGTGAGTAATCCTTATATCCACATGCTCTGCGAACTGCAAACCGTTTGTTGTTGACGATCTGTAAACTTTTATGCTAGAACTAAAAACTCCGGCAGGAACTCGCGTTTTTAAAGGGGAGGCGGGGCTTTTGTTTTTCTGCAATTTGATTGGTTGGGCTATCACATCAATCAAACGTTTCCCTAATTTGATTGGATGTTGGGCCGACACACACGGATGTACACAAAGACAGACAGAAAGACCGCGGTGCGTGGCTTTTTCTCAATATACTTTATAATCCGTGAATTTAGGGGAAAAATAGCAAGTCTTTCCGAGTCAGAGGGCTGAAGTCCGAATCAAGTCACAAGTTATGTATATCAAAGTCCGAGTCTAAAGTCGTCAAATTCATGACTGGAGTCTGACTCGAGTCCAAGTCATGTGACTCGAGTCCCCACCTCTGGTGACATCATCAAAGAGTGACAGTGATGACATCATTTGACATCAGCAAGTCTGACAGATGTTGACACCTTGACATAATCTGATGTCATATGACATCATTAACATCACACATTTTTTCCGATATAGGAGTGATTTTCAGCAGATCCGAGTTAGTCTGCACAGACACACTGCAAGAGCGGCACAAGCACACAAGCGCCACCCTTTCCTGGAAGAAAGACGGAGCTTATGTCAACTTTCTCAGATTTAAAGACAGAAAGTTTACTCAGAATGTCACACAGCGAAGAATTTCAAGAGATGGAGGTTTCCACCGAAGAACTGAACAACGTCACAGAGAGTATTCTGCAGCAAAATAACACTATGAGAGAGCAGGTTGAGAATCTCTGCAAGAGATTACGAAACAGGAAAGATTTAGATGCTTCATACAAAGAGCTGAAAAAATCACGGAAAGCTGCTATTGGGGAAAACAAAAAACTGGCGCAGCAGCTGGAGAGTCTAAGAGTGGATGTTGAAAAGCAGATACACGTGGAACAAATGTGTAAAGAAGAAAGGATAAAAATGTCTCAGGTCTCAGAAACAAACCAAGAACTGAGAACAGTGACGGACGCACTTCAGTCCAAACTTCAGCAACTGAACGACATGAAAGAAGAAATGTCTGGCATCAAGGCTGAACGGAAAACTTTGGAACAAGAGAACAGAGGTCTGGAATCTCAACTGAAGAAACTCCAGAAAAAGACTGCCCGCAAAGCACACCTGGAACCGGATTTGAAAAAAGAATTTGATGAATTCCAGGCGTTGCAACAGCAAACTGATGAACTAAGGCAAAGCCTTCAGGAGTTGCAGACAGAAAATGAGGAACAGAAGAGGATGGAAGAGAACTATCCTTCAATGAAAGAAGAACGGTCTCAACTCACAGTTCTGAAGGTTCAACTGGAAGAAGAGATTTCTGATCAGAGAAGGCAGAAGGAGGAAACACGTCAGCTGATTGCTCAACGTGAGGAGGAAAAGAGAGAGCAGGAATCGCTTAGAGAACAAATAAATGTTCTCACAGCCGAAAGAAACACACTGGAAGATGAACTGCAACACTGTAAAGCGCTGGAGTCTGAATGTAAGGAGATACAAGCAGAAACCAACGACTTAGTGAAACAAGTTTTCAACCTGACACAAGATTCTGCAGAGCTGAAGGACATGATTTCAGTGTTTGATGGTGTGCAAGAAAAACTCAATGTTGCAAAGGAGGACAATTTGAAGGTGAAGCAACAACATGACCTTCTTCAAAACCAAATCCGAGACCTGCAGGTTCAGATGCAGAATTCACAACAGGCAGTCGCTTCTCTAGAGAAAGAAATCAAAGATCTCCAGGAGAAAAATAAAGAAGTAAAGGAGGTTCAGGCTAAATATGACAGAATCTCTGACAAAAAGTCCAAACTGGAGGACAAGAAGAAGCAGCTTCAGGATGAGGTTTCAGATCTGAAACAGCAGCAAGAGGAAGTCCAGGAACTGGCTGTTCAGTACAACAACGTTCTGGATGAACTAAGACCCCTTCAAGAGGAAACTAAGAACCTCAGAGAGGAAAGGAAAATGCTGACTGATCTTCTGAAACAGCGTCAGACACTGGAGACTGAATATAATGACGTCAAAGCAGAAGCTGACCGTGTGGAGGATGAAAACTTTGACCTTCAAGTTGATGTTGCTGATCTGCGGAACAAGGTTTATGCCTTGGATGATGTTCAGGACAAACTTTTGAAAGCAAAGGAGGACAATTTGAAGGTGAAGCAACAACACGACCTTCTTCAAAACCAAATCCGAGACCTGCAGGTTCAGATGCAGAATTCACAACAGGCAGTCGCTTCTCTAGAGAAAGAAATCAAAGATCTCCAGGAGAAAAATAAAGAAGTAAAGGAGGTTCAGGCTAAATATGACAGAATCTCTGACAAAAAGTCCAAACTGGAGCACAAGAAGAAGCAGCTTCAGGATGAGGTTTCAGATCTGAAACAGCAGCAAGAGGAAGTCCAGGAACTGGCTGTTCAGTACAACAACGTTCTGGATGAACTAAGACCCCTTCAAGAGGAAACTAAGAACCTCAGAGAGGAAAGGAAAATGCTGACTGATCTTCTGAAACAGCGTCAGACACTGGAGACTGAATATAATGACATCAAAGCAGAAGCTGACCGTGTGGAGGATGAAAACTTTGACCTTCAAGTTGATGTTGCTGATCTGCGGAACAAGGTTTATTCTTTGGATGATGTTCAGGACAAAGTTTTGAAAGCAAAGGAGGACAATTTGAAGGTGAAGCAACAACATGACCTTCTTCAGAAGGAACTCAAAGACCTACAGGTTGAGCTGACAGGTAGAAGAGATGAATGAAGGATTTCCTCCAACTCCAATTAGGACAAAAAAAGGGGGGGGGGGACCCTTCGCTGTTTAGGTGATAGGAGGGTGGAGTTGTTTTTTTAATTATTATTATTATTATTATTATTATTTTGTCATTTATTTTTTCAATTATTAGTTGTTATTAGCACTTATGTAGGAAGAAAATAAAGATTGTTAGAAAAAATGGGGATATCTAAAACATAGAAAAGAAATAGTAGTAGTAGGAAAATTAGAAATGTGATTGAATTCATGCTCTTGGTATACTGGGAATGATGAATATGTGTGTGTTTGAGTGTGTAGGGGGGTTAACATAGCATACCCCCTGAGGTCTCCACCCTAACAAGAAACATCACTAGTTAGGGAGGAGACCTCAGGGGGGACACGTTTTTTAAAATGTTACCCCCACCTTACACAGAAACACACAGACACACACCATCTCCCACCATAGCACAAGAGCAAATTTGTCAAAATTAAGTCAGGCGTAAAAAAAAAAAAATAAAATAAAATTAAAAAAAAGGGCGACACACTAATAGGTGTGTTTGTGTGGGTTTTCTCTGAGCACTTCAGTTCCCCCCACCCAACAAAATTTAGAATTAATAATAGTTAAATTACTTAATTTGAAAAAAGTGTTGAGATTCTTTATAAAATTGGTTTAATTATTTACAATCTAGCTGGATTAAAAAAAAAGGGGAAAAAAAAGGGCGACACACTCAAAGGTGTGTTTGTGTGGGTTTTCTCTGAGCACTTCAGTTCCCCCCATCCAACCAAAATCTAGTAAGGATAATAATTTTCGACTCATTCATATTTTCAAAAATAATTTAATTCACGAAAAATAGAGAAACCATCTGATCGCACACAAAGAATTGCAACACACTAAATTTTTCCCCTCCGTGAACTGCCACCTTACCGTGGTGGAGGGGTTTGAGCGCTCGAGTGATCCTGGAAGCTGTCTGTACAGGGCTAATACCCATGGTATGAAGTCCTACTACAGTAGGCCTTTAGGTGACGAGCCAGACTAAGAGCGGTTCAGAATCTTCAAATGTGTCAGAAAGACATGGGAACCATCCCTCCTGGGCTCACCACCTCCAGAAGAGCTGATGAGGAGATGATGCATAGTGGTTTGGGCAGCAGCTGAAGGTAGATGCCTTGGCAGCCTGTCATGGAAGTTGTTTTTTTTTGGGGACATGGAATGTAAGGCCAGTTCAGTTCATATGTGAGTCAAGGCAAGTGAGGCAGTACTTTTGTTTGTTTGTTTGGCTTGCTCAAATATAATAAAAGAATTAGTTGACAAACAGATAAAATAGTAAATCCTTAAAAGAAAAGCTGCATTACATGATAACGTTGTTGGTATTCTCGTAGAATGGGGATGTATGGGAGCACCAACAAGCTCCTGCTCTCTCTCAGTTCAGTCAAGGAGGAGTTCATGCTGGCATGAGCATGGGCACACCTGCAGAATTCTGGATCCAGCTCAGCCCCTAAAATAAACATCAAATTTTCTCTCATAGATAGATGAACGCTCCATCCGCTGTGGCTGCATCTCCTCTCAGCGCGCCAGAGGATCGGAAAAAGGGTTCCTTGCCCACTGGATTTTACCCGTGATCCCAACCTTTGGAGCATCCAGTAGTAGGACGGGGGAACCACGAAGATCTGGACTGGTGGATTATTACGCGCAATTGGAGACGGGCGCATCTCGAAATCAACCGGGCGCCGCGGCCCGCCGGTGAGACCAAGACTTTTTTTTTCTGTTTTGTAAACTTTGTAAACTGTAAATTAAAATAACGTTTTTCCCCCTACACTCTAAAAAATGATATAAAGGTGCTGTAGACATTATACAATGGTTCTATGTTCAAAGTAATTAAAATAACCAATTTTCTTCAGTCTAAGCATACAAGTTGCATTGTATTTAAATAATATTACAATATTTCAAAACTATGAA
>NC_050528.1:17470797-17471476 GCF_002922805.2 Oryzias melastigma
TAAATACAGCTGTTCCTCCCCACACCTGGAGAGAATCTCCCTCATAACTGTACTGCTGGACTACCCGACTGTGTGCCCTGACCTGACCTCAATGACCAATCGCTCCGGATCCAGACCCAGAGTTTTATGCCGTCGGATCTGCTTTGTGTGACCCTGTATCTGGGGTTAAACCGTCTGCACAGTTCATGAGACAGCAGAGATCGCGCCTCTGCCCTCTCATCACTGTGCACAGGAAGCTGATCTTGTCGCGGTCGCTCGTGCGTGCTATCTTGCGTCTGACCAGTCCGTCACTGTTTCCAACTGTTCTTGTTGCGCCTTTAGGGTTGTTCACGGTTTCAGCGCTCTGTGGATCCACCGTGGTTTCTTGAAGTCTGAAAGTTTATTTTCCATCATACGATTGAATGAGAACTTTTGAATGTGTTTTTGCTCTCCTCACAGGTGACTGTGTGAGAATGCACTGTTAACTGCTAATTGATGTTTTGATTTAATTGCTTTTAATTGATCTTTGTTTTTTGTTACTCTGCCTTTTCAAAGCCTGCTTAACCATTAAGTGGGTTTACGGATCCTATTGTTCACGGACCTGATGTCTACCAGATAAGAGCAGCTGAGGTGGGGGAAGTGAACCTCAGACTGTAATTACATTCTTCAGCAGTTAGGGTGCAGGCTATGTGCTGCTGAC
>NC_050528.1:17471506-17472271 GCF_002922805.2 Oryzias melastigma
GCAGAGGAAATGGTCTTCAGGTCTTCTTCATCTTCTAATAAACTTGGTTGAATTGACTTCTTTGGTTTTGTTCCTCTTCTGACGAAAAACAGAACTTGGGGTGATGTTTTAGAATGAAAATCATGTCTCAACATAACCCTAACACTTCTGATCCCGTCTCTACAGGAAACGCTCGTGGTGACACTGCAGCAGAAGCAGCAGCTTCATGGCATACATGTTCTCCTGTGTTTGTGTTCTCTTTTTCACAGGTCCTCAGCAGTTTCCTGCTGACTTCCTCTCTGGACGTGCACCTCTGTTTGCAGGATGAAGCTGCACACACTTGTTGGCTGGTTTTGCTGTGATGTTTAACCATGTCTTTCTAAAATGACGCATGGGCTGATCCATGCGTCAAATGGGGGAATGATATGTGGTATTTTAACTGTTTAACATGTCCTTAATGAAACGCTTCTTTCTGTGGTCTGTACCACTCTGTTCTGACTGATTTATGATGAGATTTTGCAGCTAAGTCAACAGGTGAGGGATGTCAGTCTCTGGGTGAGAGACGTCCTCCAAAGTCCGACCCATGGCAGCCCAAGGCGCAAGTTGAGATGTCGTCTGTGTATTCTTTTTGTAAAATGCATCAGAACGGAATCTCGCAGAGGTCTTTTTGGGTGTGCCAGCGATAATTTGTGATCAGCAATTCTAGTTGGTTTTCCACCAAACCTCCTGACTCTAGACCTTTTTTAGCAACTTTTGGATCCGGCTGACTCATTAGCAGGAGAATCA
>NC_050528.1:17475119-17476210 GCF_002922805.2 Oryzias melastigma
AGTGAGAATGAGGGAGAGACTGATGAGGACCCCCTCTCGTTGTGTCTTTGAGGGGTGTCAAAATAAAAGCTCAAATGATCATTATGAGGCTATTCAGTTTTTGTCAGATAGCTTGACGCTGTAATGTCTCACCAATTGTCATGTGGCCAAAAATGAAGCTTATATGACATGAGGACACGCAGCAGGAGAAATAATCGTTTTAATAATTGTTTATTTGACATATTCTCCATGTGTTACTTACGATGTAAGACTTTTATAAGCCGTTTCAATTTATGCGGCTCCAGACTCATTTGCTTTTTATTGTATTGGTTCAAAGTGGCTCTTTCGACACTTTGGGTTGCCGACCCCTGACCTAGCTTTTTTCTTAGCTACCCAACATTTTGTGGTCGGATGTCTTTGTGTCCTCGAACTACTTAAAAATCTGCAGGATCAACTCTGCTGCCCTCTGTTGAGACAATTCTACCCAAAAAAACGTACTTTGGACTTGAACATATCACACTTACTGGGCTTAAGTTTTATGCCAAACTCCCTAAGAGGCTGCAGCACTTTCCTCACATCCTCCACATTATCTTTGAATGTTTTGATGTAGACCAAATGTCATCCATGTATGGGATGCAGATGTTATCATGGAGTCCATCCAAGCATTCTTCCATACTGCGTTGGAAGGCGGCTGGGGCATTCATTAGTCTAAAGGGGATGCGTATCCTCTCATACAGTCTCAAGGGGGTCACAAAAGCTGTGATTGGGCGACTTTCCTCAGAAATGAGCCCTTTGGGGTAAGCTTTCCCCTGGTCTGAAAGGGAAAACCATTACCCCCTAGGCTGTCTATAAGGAATGGGCTGGCAGTCTGGGTAGTTCTTTCTTTTTAAGTCTCTACAGTCTATACACACACACAATGTACCGTCCTTTTTTCTAACACATATGACAGGCGATGAATATGGAGAGTTAGACTTCTTAACCCAGCTTTGTGCTATTAGATCATGTAAATGACTTCTCATCTCTTGGTACAGTGGGCGTGGCCCTGACATGTGGGTTTGTTTTACGGTCTTTCGGTCTTAAAGTAAAATAGTCATTTTTAGGTTCTCAATACA
>NC_050528.1:17476362-17481255 GCF_002922805.2 Oryzias melastigma
CCTGGTTTCAAACTCAGTGGCCTTGTGGGAGAGTGTCCGCCCTGAACCTGGAAGGTCACGGGTTCAAATCCATAGTCAAGTCATACCAAAGACACTAAAATGAGTCCCAGTGTCTCCCTGCTTTACACTCAACATAAAGGGGTTGGATTGGGGGTTAATCCACCAAATGTTTTTTTTTTTTTTTTTAATGCAGCTGTGTCTGCAACTCACCCCTCCCCTAGAGAGGAGGCAAATGCAAAGGTAAATTTGTGACAACTAATGAGACTGTTTTTATGTTAATTGCATCATTTTTTTCTAACTTCCTCAATGTAAATATGTATTTTATTTGTATTTGAGAGGTGTTGATTGTTTATTTAAGCTTTATTAAGAACTCTAGCAATTATCTCCATGTACAGCCTGGAGCTGCTTTGACAGCATTGAAGGAGAAAGCATCTCTAGTTTCAGGCAACAATCATATTTTATTTATCCTGACAGCAGTGAACATCTCTGTATTTCGCTCGCCCTCCAAAGCTTTAGTTTAGTATTTTTTCAGGGAAAAGTCTGATTAGTTTTTTCTTCTTCTTTTTCGTCCTCTTCTAATGAGCACGTTGTAAAGTAAACTTTCTTACCCGGAGAATCTCTCTGGAAGTTTTCACAGAAGGATCTCGTTTCTAATCTTCGCTGAAAATCTGTGTCCCTGTGGCTCCTCGGAGAGGATGAGTCAGCACTGTAGCCTTTCTTTCAACTCCCTTATTTTCCTTTGTATACCATCGCTCTATAGGCAAGAGACCCTGGTAAAAATGTCCATTATTTTTGTGGGGGGTTCCTTCAAATGAAGCTCCAAAAGGAACGCCTGCACGGTGTTAGGAATGTTATTTAAAATTAACAACTATAATGTGATTGCTTAGTAAGCATTCACACTGTAGTGATGCTCCTGCTCCTTTCTGTGCGTTTAAAGCACATAAAAACCTAGTAATTGAGCATTGTGCAAGTTTAAAAGGACAATTTAGAGTTTAGCTTCCATTTTACCAACATGCTAACATTTTTGACTCATTTAAATTTAGATTTTAGGCTATTTTAGAATTTAGCTAATAATTAAGCAAAGTGCTAGCTTTTTTGGCTAACTTGGAATCTACTGAGGTTTTTTATGCTAATTTGGAGTTTAGCTCATATTTTAGCAACATGCTAACGTTTTTGGCTAATTTGTCATCTACGGAAGTTTTTATAGGTTAATTTAGAGTTTGGTTTCTATTTTAGCAACAGGCTAACATTTTTGACTAATTTAGTTTACTGAAGAATTTTAAACTGTTTCGGAGTTTAGCTAGTTTTTAAGCAATGTGCTAGCTTATTTGGCTAATTAGACATCTACTTAGGATTAGGGATGTCCCGATCCGATCACGTGATTGGAAATCGGGGCCAATCACGATTTGGGACTCGATCGGAATCGGACTCCTTTGTCTGATCAGGATCGGATATTTAATTTATTCTCATTATGATCAGAGCTTTATATTTCATCTTATCATTACGGATAAATACTCCACTACAAATCTGCATGTCATGAAAAGATCACAAAATGTCATCACCAGAAAACGCAGCAGAAAACGGCAACAGCTCAAGCAGAATGCTAACTTGTAAACAAAGCTAGCTNCAAAGCTAGCTAGAAAGCTAACTTCCGGGATCAATAACTCTTTTAAAAATGCTTTAAACTGACAGCAAGTGTCTATATTGGTTTGTCATAACACAAACAACAACCTATAAAAGCATTTCAACAGAAAAAGATTTTTCTTTTTAATGTTAAGCTCTTTGTCCTTCAGGCAGACGGCTACACATCAGCTGCTAACTGCTACATGCTAGCGCCGTGATTTAACTCCTTAGGACCCGAACTGTCCTTTGATATGCCTGTTTTATTTATCTGACAGAGAAATAACAGTTAAGAAAATTAACTACTGTGGTAATAAAACCGAAAATGTGATGTCTTAAGAAGTTAAAAAAGAAGCACATAATCTTAAAAATAAATAAATAAAACTAATAAATTAAAACTTATAATGATATCAGCTATTCATGAAAACTCAACAAATTTTAACGCCAAAACAAAGTCTTATAATTTATTTTTAAGAATTTTAAATGAGGAAAGGAATCACATTTAGTCAAAAATGTTCAATAGCTCTAAAGATGTTAAAGTTGAAGTCACTAAACTTTATCACATGACTAAATATCACTTATAAAACAAGAAAATTGCATTTTTTTCTAGTTTATATTTGCTTTATTTTTACTTGTTTATTAAAGCTACTTTACAGAAGTGTTCTATTTAGTGTTTAATGATAAAAGAAGGTTAATGAAATATAAATAAAGGACAACACAAATCTGTTTATTCAATTTATTTTAAATGTCTTATAAAAGTATCGGATCGGGACTCGGTATCGGCAGATACACAAAATCAAATGACTCGGAATCGAGCCAAAAAAAACATGATTGGGACATCCCTAAAAATAATGAAATGGGTTAGCCCGCCCTAACAATCTACTTAACCACAAAAAACCTGGCATTGCCTTACTTGCTCTCTCAGCCTTCTTTTTATAGGACTGATGACAGCGCCCTCATGTGGTATCTCCTGCAACACTTGGTTTTGCCAATTTCTACTGGCGCTTCATTCAGGGCTTCAGCTCAGCTCCTCTCACCTCCCTCCTAAAAGGAGCTAAAAGGATCTTTTTTGGGCCACACATAATAGCATTCATGTAATTAATAATAAATAACGGTGACCAGGATTTTCATTTTTTTATTGTGTGGTAAGTAATAAGTGAGTAAATGTTTATTTCTATAGCACCTTTCCAGATAAAAATCAAAATGCTTCACAAAAAAACAGAATAAAATTACAGCCAGTCATACAGATATTTCAGATAAAATAACATAAAAGACAGAAAACAAAGTAAAACCCAATTAAAGACATTAAATAAATTACCTAAAAGCTCTTTTGAATAAAAACGTCTTGACCTGACTTTTAAAACACTCAACGGAGTTTATCTGTCGTACTGACAACGGGAGGTCGTTCCAAAGACGAGGAGCAACGGCTTGAAAGGCAAAGTCTCCTCTAGTTTTATAGCGGATTTTTGGTCACAATGACAACAAAACAAAGAGTTTTTTTAGAAAGCAAAGTATCTTATATCCAGTGTCCTAATATGTTCAGACATCGAAACAAAGACCTACAGCACTTTAATGTTTATTTTTTTCATTTAAAAAATCCTGATTTGTAAAACAAATTTGCTCTATTCAGAAAACATTTTGAAAAGATTATCAGTGGATTCCAAAGAAACTCCAGTCCTTTACGAGGAGCCTTATGGTGACACCTAAATTATGCAGTTGGAGAAAATGCACCAAGCTGAGTATTTATGTTTAAATGAGAGACAGATTTGTGTTTTGTGAAAAATGTGTGTATTTTTTCATCTGCGTGGATCAGAGCTATGAAAAAAAATGATAAGATAATAGACTTTTAAATATATTCTGTTAAAGCATTTATACATCAGATAAAGCACAAGCAGTGATTGTCTCCTCTTCACACAGAATCATCATCCTCGTCTTCTGACTCGTCTGGTCTCGAGTCTCTCTGAAATTTCAGGCTAGATCTCCAAACGCCTGCAGAAAACACATGTGCAGTCTGTGGTTCTGACACTGCTATTGGTTAAAGTGGAAGGAAAAAAAAATGTAACAGCAATACTTCACTACTTACGGCAAAATAAAGCTGAAGTCAAAAGAGGGATGAAGATGATGAAGAAGATTTGCAGAGTGTTTCCAATGAAAAACTGCAAAAATCCTTCTAAAACAGAAACAGGAGTTAGTTGATGATCTGAAAGCAGCTGGAACTACCGCCTCCAAGAAAACCATTGGAAAGACTTCACACTGCAATGGTTTAACATCTTTCAGTGGCAAAGCACACGTGCGGCCCCGCCTGGTGTTTGACAAAGAACACCCTCATGATTTAGAGCAGGGATAGGAAACTCCAGGCTTCGGTGTTTTCCAACATACCCTTCTCTGGCATTTTCTGATTGGCTGGACGCACATGAACCAGGTAATCAGTCATGGGTAGAGCTTGGATATGTGGAAATCATCCAGACACTGCGGCCCTCAAGGCCTGAAGTTGCCCATCCCTGATTTAGAGAGTGATTGGGGGAAGCTGCTGTGGTCAGATCAGACTAAAATGAAGCTCTGTGATATAAACTCAACCCTTCATGTTTGGAGGAGGAGAAATGCTATCTATGGGCTCAAGAACACCATTACCACTGTCAAGCATGGAGGTGGAAGCATTATGCTTTAGGGTTACTTCCCTGTGTTGTAACTGTTTCAGTGTAAAACCATGGTGTAGACCAGACTGCAAACAACAATGTGCTCTGAAAGTGCACCGAAGAGGAAAACACATCATACATTTTTACATCTAGAAGACAAGCGACCCTGAGTGAGTTGTATCCAATGGAAAGACTGCATACTGCCACCTACTGGATACAGAGATAATTCACACTCAGACCCGATCATGATGGATGATATCAATCCGAAATAGAAGAAATCAAATAAGTAGAACAATCCTGATCTGGCTCAAATGGACAAACTGCTGTGAGGACAAATTCAAAACACAACAGGACAGGTTTTCCACCAGCAGCCCCTCTGTGACAGAACCTGCTGAGTTCTTTCTTTCACACCTGGAAGATATTGGACCAAGATGGCGTGGTGAGAAAACGTGTTTCTTGAGTGGAGGTACGGCAACAGGATTTCTTGCTGGATTTTGACCGTTAATGAACGCAATTTCCCTCAAATAGACAATTTTTTGGGTTTTTTTGATCGTGGAATCATTTTTTGAGAACTCAGTAAATTGTTTTGAATGTGACTTAACTCCTGAAAAGTTTGTTAGCAAAATGGCAACAAGGA
>NC_050528.1:17481441-17482585 GCF_002922805.2 Oryzias melastigma
CGGCAGGCTCGCAAACCACGTTGCGAGACAAAAAGTCAGCAACCACGTTCTGCTTTCCTGGACGATACTGGATGGAGAATCGATATGGTTGGAGAGACAAAAAACAACGTGTGATCCGGCTGTTGGTGTCTTTCATTTGCTCCAGCCAATGCAATGCGCGATGGTCAGATCCCACCTTGAACTCCCTCCCGAGTAGATATAGCCCATTTGAGAGCCAGGCACTCCAACTCCACTGCAGAATACTTAGTCTCTCTGGGAAAAAGCTTTCTGCTGATGTACGCCACAGGTCTCTTGTCCTCTCCATAACCTTGCAGTAGAACTCCTCCAATTCCCCGAAGAGAGGCATCCGTTTGGACTGTGAAGGGTAGGTTGAAATCTGGACTTTGCAGCACTGGCACTTGACACAAAGCCTCTTTAAGATCCTAAAAAAAGCATGCTTCTGCTCCTCTCCCCACACCAACTTCATTTTCTTTGTACTGGTTAAATCGGACAGAGGTGCTGCCCTTGCTGAAAAGTTACGAATGAACCGGCGATACCATCCCACCAAGCCCAAGAAAGATTTAACTTGCCTTCTGGTGGTTGGTCTCTCTCGCTGTCTGATTGCTCGAACTTTGTCCATTACTGGCTTAATCACTCCTCCTCCAAGCACATAACCCAAGTACTGGGTTTCAGATTTGGCCATAGCACATTTCCGTGGGTTGATGGTTAATCCTGCCTCCTTAATTTTCTTCAGCACTTCCGCCAAGTGAATCAGGTGTTCTTGCCACGATGCGCTATAAATAACAACATCATCAAGGTATGCTGCAGAAAAGGTGGTCATACCCCTCAACACTCTATCCATCAAGCGCTGGAAAGTAGCAGGTGCTCCATGGAGTCCAAATGGCATCTTTGTAAACTGCCACAGTCCTTGAGGGGTTCTAAAAGCAGTTACAGGTTTAGCATCATCAGACAAAGGCACTTGCCAATACCCCTTACAAAGATCAAGGGTTGTGATGTATTTGGGTCTGCCCACCTTCTCGATTAGATCGTCCAGCCATGGAAGGGGATATGCATCAAAATTAGACTGAGCATTAACCTTCCGAAAATCAATACAAAACCTGATGGTTCCATCCTTCTTAACCACCAAGACTACAGGATTACACCA
>NC_050528.1:17482685-17485055 GCF_002922805.2 Oryzias melastigma
AAATATCCAGAGTTCAGATCCAAGTTTACTCCGGGATAAAAACTAAAGAGTCAGAGCCCTTCAGACATTGACTCTTTAGAACTCTAGTCCTTCACAGTACAAATACTTTATGTTCGTAATGTCCTTTATGTGAGAACTGACTCCCAGTTTTTTGGACATTAGGAAGATATTTACTGAATACTTTAGACATGGAGTCCATCAGAGTACTTCAGACAACAAGTCTCTAAGTTGACGGATGAAACTACTGGGAGAAGTTGCAAAACAGGTTAGCTCACCTTTGCATGAATAGTATGTGTGATGGAATGAAAGGTCTTCAAGGTTCAAGGTTTTTTATTTGCCATGTATGAAACAACGTACATTGAAGCATATTGGAATTCTTGTGCTGAGCTCTCAGAGTCACTATTAGTGGGTTAAAGACTAGAGTTTCTGTACAAGTTTAAATAGTGTAGAGATTACAAATATTACATCACAAAAATAACAATAAAGTACAGAAGGTTTTAAGACAAAATAGAATAATAAAAAAGTACAAGAATATAAAAAATAGAATGATAAATGTACAAAAAAAGAGTAATTTGAAGAGTGAAATATTGCACGTTGACCAATTTGAGAAGAAACATTGCACATATATTTTTAGTGAGGTAGTTTTTTCACATTTTCAGTTATTGTTTTTTGCCATCAGTCTGACTGTGGCAGGGAAGAAGCTGTTGAAGAAGCGAGTTCTGTGGGTGATGATGCTGTCCGCTCTTCTGTGTCTCAGGCTGTATGTGCAGCGTTTGGGTTTGAACAAGGGGTGAGCCGGTGGAGCGGGTCTCTGAGGATTCCCTCTTCTCTTCTTCTGCAACGCTGCTCGTAGATTGAGTCCATGGAAGGAAGTTTTGTCCTGGTTATCCTCTCCGCAGTTTTTATAACTCTGTGCAGAGCCTTCCTCTCTGCCTGTGTGATGTTTCCGTACCACATAGTGATCCCTGTGGTGAGGACGCTCTCGATGAGCCCACTGTAGGCCTGAGTGAGGGGCCTTTGTTGCAGTCCTGCCNCTTCTGTGTCTCAGGCTGTATGTGCAGCGTTTGGGTTTGAACAGGGGGTGAGCCGGTGGAGCGGGTCTCTGAGGATTCCCTTTCCTCTTCTTCTGCATCGCTGCTCGTAGATTGAGTCCATGGAAGGAAGTTTTGTCCTGGTTATCCTCTCCGCAGTTTTTATAACTCTTTGCAGAGCCTTCCTCTCTGCCTGTGTGATGTTTCCGTACCACATAGTGATCCCTGTGGTGAGGACGCTCTCGATCAGCCCACTGTAGGCCTGAGTGAGGGGCCTTTGTTGCAGTCCTGCCTTCCTGAGCAGCCTGAGGAAATAAAGCCTTTGCTGTGCTTTTTTCACCACGGCTTTGGTGTTGGTGGTCCAGCTTAGGTCAGCAGAGACTTGCAGTCCCAAGAATTTGTGGGTGTCTGCCCTCTCCACTTCAGTTCCTCTGATGAGTAGAGGCTCCAGCGGGGGAGGATTTTTCCTGAAGTCCAGTATTATTTCCACCGTATTGTCTCTGTTTAGTATGAGGTCATTTTCCTCCCCGTAGACCAGAACATGGTCCACCAGGGTCCTGTATGCTGACTCGTCTCCATCTTTGATGATCCCCAGGATGGTTGTGTCATCCGCATATTTGATGATGACGGTCCCGTCCTGGCTGGAGACATAGTCATGTGTGTAGAGTGTGAAGAGTTTGGGGCTGAGGCAGCAGCCCTGAGGGGTTCCTCTGCAGACCCTGAGCTCAGCCGACAGCCGTGCTCCCATTCTCACCGCCTGTGGTCTGTCGGTTAGAAAGTCCAAGATTGAATCTTGTCCATCTTATTTTCCAGTGACTGGACGTTAGCAGACAGTACGATCAGGAGAGCTAGCCTTCCGTTTCTAGCTAGGCGCCGCAGCCTTCGGGCCGCTCCTCCCCGCCTGCTGCTTCTCCGCATTGGCCTGTTGTTATCCTGAGAGCTCCCTGTCGGAGGCCGGCCCAGCGGCCGTTCCACGTTACCTTTAAGCTCCGGGAAGGCTTCCAGCACATCCGGGTCGAGAACTCTGTAGTTGATTCTTTTTCTCAGTTTTAGCAGTATCGTTCGGTCATAAGTGAATTTTCCATCCAGAGCCATTAACTCGGCATAAGGTAGTTAGAGGTAGAAGAGAAAAATAAACAAAAGTAAACAAAGAAGTGCACTCCAAGAGCTCCGCGACGTCGCCCTCCGGGGAGCGTCGCCAGAGATAGTGCCGCCATGTGGTAGTTTGTTTGCATGTGTGTGTGAGACCTGTAGTTCTGTACACGTTTTGGAGTCAACAGGTATATTTGTAACATGTCTGTGAACAGGCCCCACTCCGTTTTGCATAACATGTACACTG
>NC_050528.1:17485753-17490662 GCF_002922805.2 Oryzias melastigma
TCCTCCTCTATGAGTCTTACCGCTCTCTTCTGCACGTCAGTCCGCTCTGAAGACCGTGTAGCCATCCAATGCGACTGCCTCGTCGGGTGTCCTCTCCCCTAGCCATGTTTCACAGAAGTACAGAATGGAGCATTCTCGCATGTTCCTTCGCATGGAAATCCGGGCTTGAATCTCGTCCATCTTATTTCCCAGTGACTGGACGTTAGGAGACAGTACGATCGGGAGAGCTAGCCTTCCGTTTCTACTTAGGCGCCGCAGTCTTCAGGCCGCTCCTCTCCGCCTGCCGCGTCTCCGCGCTGACCTGTTGTTTTCCTGAGAGCCCCGTGTCGGAGGCCGGCCCATCGGCCGTTCCACGTTGCCTTTAAGCTCCGGGAAGGCTTCCAGCACATCTGGGTTGAGGACTCCATAGTTACTGCTTTTCCTCAGTTTTAGCAGGATCGTTCGATCGTAAGTGAAGTTTCCATCCAGAGCCATTTAACTCGGGATAAGATAGAAGGAGAAAAGTAAAGCAAACAAAAGTAAATCAAAGCCGCGACGTTGCCCTCCGAGGAGCGGAGTGAAATAAGTGAAAAATATGTTATTATGTTAAATTATTATGTTAAATTATGTTTATTTTCCTCCCAGATAAAATGTACAGAATACATGATAAAACCAAAAAAAACTTGCTTACTGTTCAACTTTTAAAGTGAAACAACACAAAACACTGCAACCACAACGCAAAATACTAATTATAATGTGCAAAATGAAAAAGAAAAAAACAAAAATCCGGTTTGTAAATCATGGTAAAAGATGGCATTTAGAAATAGCAAATATCTCATCTTTGTGAATCTGATTTGGTTTCTTATTTCAGTATCTGATCTGCTCTGGAGAAAGTTGTTCTCATGTTTCTGCACAGGTTGGTTGTGGAGTCGATTCTGTTTGAAATTATTTTCTGACATATTCTAAATTAAGTCTTCTTATTATCAATAACAATAAAATCCTTTCAGATTCCTGTTCTTTTTTGAGTCACTCATTTTTTAAGTTTTTGTGTTGATGTCGTTTGTTGTCGTTATACTTGCTCTGCTCTGACTAAAGGCCCGATCCAAATACTCCCCTTCTCCCTCTTCCTTAGCCCTCCCCCTTCGTTTATCTCTCTGTACTTACTCCAAACGGAGTGTGATGAAAAAATAGTGTCTAATATTTCGGACGTGACTTCCGTTCAGTGACGTCATCAACTTCGCCAGTCCGCTAGCATTGGTGCGGCGCTTCCGGCGGTTTAATACCCATAACAACATCGGTTTTGTAACTTTAAAAAGGTCACACTACAACACAAAGTCATTATTAACATTTAAATATAAACATCTGCGCTTCAGAGCGCACCAAAGGGAAGAAAAGAGCTTCTTCGCACGATGCGGTTTACTCTCGCGATAGCGGATTTTGGACCCCTCTGTTTGGAGTGTGAAACTTAAAAAATAATAATTCCGTACACGACGTCGACTTCAACTGCCACTTCAAATCAAGGGGAAGGGCTAAGGGAAAGGGAGAAGGGGAGTATTCGGATTCGGACTCTTTTTTTTCCCCTAGGTTATTGGGAGAGTTGCGTTATAAAACTAACTGGTGAAGATGAAATCCGTGAATTAAGACTACAGATGTTAAACTCCTCACTTTCTCCACTTTTTTCAGACAGACATTGACATTTTTAAATCCAGGATTATAGAATGAAAACTAAGATCTGATCGCTATCATAGATTTATGTGGGTCTGAGGAGCTGCATGTTTCAGCGCAGCAAACGCAGCATGGAGGAGATTAACAAATCAGGACGCAGAACAGGGAAAAAAAAAAAAAGCAGCAGCATGATTGCACTGAGACCAGGAGAACTGCAATGTGGAAAGAGAAGACTATATGTATTCTGTTCCATTTAATGGCAAGTTCAGAAAGAGGCACAGTAGAGGAGTGGAATAAAAAGTTACATTCTATGAGGGTCTTGATCATGTGGCCAAAAAAAAATAATAATAATGGATCTCTGATAGAGTTTGGGGGCCGGTCCACATGCGGAGGAGGGCCGGATTCGGCCCACGGGCCGTAGTTTGGAGACCCCTGGTGTAGATGAAGCTTCCGGTTTCAAAATAAGACTAGCAAGAGCTTATTCCGTTCAGAAACTGAGACTGAAGTTCCACTCAATGACCTTTAACACCGGAGCTTTAGTTCCAGTGTTTACATTCTTATAGTTATGGTAACTCTTCAACAGTTGATGCTATTAACAAAATTCCAGCTTTTTCTGAAGCGGAGAAACGCAGCCTCGTGCTGCTGAAGGGTGGATGTAATCAACGTGAATCACCTGATTCTGCTGCATAAAAAAAAAAAAATAAATGCTTTTTTGGCTCTGCACCAAATTTTGGGTTTTGTTTTTTACCTTTATTTAACCAGGTGGAAAAACCCATTAAGATCAGGATCTCTTTTACCGTCTTTAGTTCATGTCCTTATGTAATGCTTAGAACCTAAAATGTTGAAGAACTTTGAGGATAGAAAACTGTGGAGAACATTTTGAGGTTTTGTTGTTAAATGATCAAAAGCAACAATAATTTTTTATGCTTTTTATGTGGTTTATATTAATGCTGAAAAAAAAAATGACAACATTTCTTTCTATCTAAATCTTTGTGGGGTTTTTTTTTAATCCGTTTTGTTGATCTTGATCTCCTGTTCTAAATAAAGGTTTAAATTATGGAGATTTAATACAAAGATTTCAATTTTCACACATCCAGTAAAAAGACAGACACAGAAACAAACATATTAAAAACTAAGTATTGTGGTTCGATTTGTGAATCGTTGAGCTTCATTTTTTAATTGATCCGGATGCCACCTTAACAACGATCCACAGCCCAATCTCACACTATATAGATTTCAGTAGCTAGGGATTAGGGTGGGAATTCTGACAATGCCTTAGTGTTTTTTTAATTTACCATCAGTTTTGTCCAAAGCTGTCTATCTTACAATTTTTATTATTTATTTATTTTTTTTGGTAAACATAATTATTCAAGTGTCTCGATGTCATAGTTAATTATTTGTACATTTGGACAGATGTTAAGGCATTTCAGTGTGGTATTTTAGAAATTGTGGGATTTATCTTTAATGTGTCTTTGTGTTAGTTTTAGTGGGTCTGTGTTTGTGTTGGGGGAAAGGGGTCTTGTATCTGGTAAACGTCCATTTTCAACATGCAAAGATCACTCCTAAAATCAACTGAAAACAGTAGAAATCCGTTTACTGGAAAACAGAACTTCCTTTGGGGCCTAAACACCAACCTGCACATCAATCATTGCTCATTGAAGTCCCCCCCCAGATTTTTTTTTTTTATCNCCTGGGTCTGTCATTTTTGGGTGGTCTAGTAACTAGCCCTGACATTGTAGTTTAAACAGAATTCTCTTAAAAACAATGTCATAACATCACAACGATGAGACACGGAAACTCATTAAAATGTGGTAGGGTGAATTCAGTCTCAATTAAACAACTTTTAACGTGATCAACTTTGATTTTACTCACAATCTATAAGTCACAAACTCTTATTAACGTGTGTACCTGTAGCCGTAGCGTCCCCAGTTACCGTCATGCAGGATTCCTTCATGGTACCAAAGCTGCAGTAAAAAGTGTTAAATCTAACCTGCATACAGAGACTTAAAATCCATCAGCAAAATAAAAAAAGAATATGAGAATAAGAGCCTCAAGGAGGATCATTGGCACTCTATGGGCAGGCTCAAAGACGATGTCCTTAAATGGGCAAAAGTCAGTCCCTTAGAGATCGAGTCATTTTACTTCTGTGTATTAAAACGGTCTACAAAAATGATTAAAATTTCATAAATAATTTGTTTTTCATCGTTCTGAAGGTAATATATGATTGTATATATGGATAGAGTTTACTGTGAAAGGCTGAAGAAAATCATGGAATGGCCCCTTTAGGCTGGTCTTGTTTCGCTCTGTTACCAAGGAATTTATATATTTAGGGATAAGCTTTGGTGGATTATTTGCTGGATCCTATTCAAGATGATCATGGAGTATAAAGTCCAGTGATTAGCTGCAGCCCAGAGCAAAAACCCCAAATCGGCTGCCCCCACCTCTCACTCAAGGGAAAAGTGAATTAGAAAACATTTGTATGCAAATATCCAAGGAGTGATGGAACACTGACAAGTAGAGAAATAAACATGGTAATAAGTAACATCTGTCTCACAGGAAACTGATGTCTGCCCCAAACCTGCTGCGAGTTGGAACAGCAGAAAACATCTTTGTGGAATGTCAGGACTGTACAGGGGTGGACCAAGTTGTCACAATTTCTGTAAGAAGCCATCCGACAAAGACTAGAACATTGGCAACCACACAAGTAACCCTCACCAATGCTAAAAACTTCCAAGACTTTGGGCAGATCACTGTAAGTACACACATACATGGTTGTATTCATGACTGCAAAGTCTGCACACACAGATCTCACCCCCTCCAAACTGACTTTTAGATCCCTCCTGAAGAATTCAGCAAGGATCCTACTGCAAAACAGTATGTCTACTTGGAAGCTGCGTTCCCAAACGAAACACTGGAGAAGGTTGTCATGGTGTCTTTCCAGTCTGGGTACATTTTTATCCAAACCGACAAGACGCTGTACACTCCCAACAGCAGAGGTAACCCCAACATTATTTTGCATTTACATAAGCATGCATAACCATTCACAAGTTGGGTGGGCAGATGGTTGCCTGCAGTGTGTTGTGGGTGTTACTCGGGGGGAGGGGGCTTGATCTTGGACACGGAGGGAGTATTCTTCTGGGGCTTGAACTGTCTGTGCTCATATGTCCCCTGACATCTCTGTTCAGATGTCAGGGGTGGGGGGTGTCAGATTTCAACCTGTGTGGATGGGCTATATGCACGACCTACTTCTGCATTCAGCCTTTGA
>NC_050528.1:17490808-17497637 GCF_002922805.2 Oryzias melastigma
GCACATGTTTTAAGTAGCCTGGACTG
This sequence comes from Oryzias melastigma, assembly GCF_002922805.2. Classification (NCBI taxonomy): domain Eukaryota; kingdom Metazoa; phylum Chordata; class Actinopteri; order Beloniformes; family Adrianichthyidae; genus Oryzias; species Oryzias melastigma. The sequence goes on from NC_050528.1 coordinate 17,490,835, forward strand.
ATGCTATCCGGGCCGCTGCTTTTGTTGGCTTGGTTTGGCTGAGCTGCTTACTTCGTTGTTAACCCACACTCTGAGTAGGGATATCATAGGTCTGATTTGATTCAGTTCAGTTTTATTTATACAGCCCAATAGCACAAATCAATTGCCTCATTGGGGTTCAATATGATTAGCATATTTGGTTTGGCAAAGATGTTACGTCAGATTTATTTCCTGACACAACCCTCCATATTTTTCTGGGCCATAGGGACCAACACAATGAGACCTCTTGGCTACATTATCTTGCTTATTTAACACTGAGTCAAAAGTACCTTGTTGTTGTTGCTTTACCTCCGGATTTTACTGTGATCTTTGGTTAAACAGCAAGTTTCATTGTCAGTGACAGTTGATGAAGGTCATCTAGTTCTAGAGCTGGATTCATATCTCTCAGTGCCTTGGATAAAAAACAGATTTAGGGTCGTTTTCACTGTTACAAAAAGCAATTTTCATTAAGTAAAGGTGGCTAAAGGCTCAAAACTGCTTTAAGCAGCAAAAACATGACAATACAGATCAAATCCAAGATGAAAACTGTAATTACTGACCATCATCCATCAGGATAAAAAAAGAAACATTTGCAAAAGTTCAAAAATGTAATTCTTTGAGATGAAAACATCTCATAGAACCTAGTTTGTGTCTGATTAAAGTTCACTCATATTTATACTATGATATATTTCTGTTTATTTTTTTTGTGGAAAAAACAAAGTGACAGTCTGAGTCCTTGTTGCTTCTTTAGTGGTTTTCTCTGTTTGTCAGTTCAGGAGGCTGAAAGAGGAGTCAAGTTACCGGTAATTCCCTCATGCCTGTGCATGTTCACCTGCCTATTAATTGCTTTGCTCACCACCAGTTCTCTGCCAGAAAGATTGCTGTTTTTCTGCATCTCTCTAGCTTGTTGGTTCAAGTCCTGCTCTGCTTGCCTGATCCTGTTTTGATCCTGATCTGCTCCTTCCTGACCCCTGCTGGTTCTTTTGCCCATCTGTCAAGGAAAACCTTGGTTCTTGAATTGTGTCTTTCAGACATTTTTCTAATATGAATGTGGACTGAAGTGTAGGAGCTGTCAGAGAAGGAAGGCTTGGAGCTTCCCGTCAGAGTTTCTGAGTCAAGTCATCTTTAAGCTTCCCTTCACTGGACTGTGTGATCTATATCAGGTCATTCTGGAACCAACCACCCCTGAAAGACTTTGCTGCCTTCAGCCAGCTAAATTCATCTTGTTGCCATCCCCCTGTGTGTGAAGGTCCCTGTGTGTTCAGTCTACTCTTGGTCATTTAAAAACACAGAATAAACCTTTGTGGGTTTGTTTTCTTGCCATCTGGAGGTTTTGCCTTTTTGTGATTTAGTTTTTCCTGAACAAACAAAACTAAAATTGCTTTTTAGATCTCATACAGAAATTTTGTTGGTCAGTGCTAATTTTTTGAACACACTGTTTCTGTAATAATTTGAAGAGCTGCAAACGTTACAGAAAGATAAGATTTAAAGAGTGTAGTGAACCAATGAGTTTTCTTTATTCAACAGCACTTGGAGTCATTTTATTTTCCTGACATGTTGATCACATTATGGTAAGTTTGCCTACAACAGTCTGAGGTTTTGAACTGTACTGATCACGATGATCAGATCATGACTTTACTATACGCTCTTTCACAGAATATGAATCATGTCTCGTTAGCCAATGGGCTCAAAGCTCCACCCATAAGAGAATTCAGGTGTTGACCTGATTCCATTTGGCTTTAGTTGACAGATTAGTGGGTTGTAGGTAGAATAAATGGTCCAAATGATGCATCAGAATCCCCATCCTAATTCTAATTATCTATCTGGAGCAGAGAAGAAAACCAGCAGAGCAGTGTGCATCTGCAGTACTCAGACTCTATCACAGACAGAAGTCTGAGTTCTGAAGAGTAGCTCGACACACAGTACTGCTGTTCAGAGTGGCTTTATGTAATCTATCTGGACAAATTAACAGGAACATACAGGTGTGATATCTCTGCCACATTTCTCAATTTAATTTCCTTCAGAGTGATTGAGGGAAATAGCAAAAGAAGTAGAACAATTAGAACAGTCAAAATAAGAACATTTACATTAAAAAATAAATTATAAAGAGAACAAATTGAGAAAAATTTTACTACATTTGCTGTAGATCCTCCTTGCAGATGGAATCGTTCCTTGATTTCCAGTTTGATGTCAGGTGATATCTCTCTGTCACATCAGCTGTGTCATTCCTTCAAGCTTCATAGAGTTTCCTCTAACGTAATACTTAACACTTTAACCAGAAATACCTGCTGTTCTGTACTTGGTACTTTTAGAGCTTCTTTAGCATCTGTAAGAGTCTGTGTGAAATCAGGACAAAGCTGACGCCACAGACATCCTATAAGAGACAATCTGAACTGCTGTTCCTAAAACTACTGATCTGATTCAGTTTAACAATTTAACTATTGTAATTATGTCCAAAGAACCAACATGGGATCGATAGTTCAGCATTGTACATTATTATTATAATGTTTACGTACAGGAAGTGATGCACAGCATCGTGGAATAAGATGGAATATCTGGCATCTGGTAGGAATCTGAACTTTATGGTGGTATCTTATGAGCTTCTTGACTGTCCCCTTGATAAAGGCTAGAAAATATAATATAGATATATCAGAGGCATCAATTTGATTTAATATGCAATTCTACTGATAGAAAAGAAGGAAAAAAACCATCCTCTGATTAATGTTAATTTTGCAGAAAATGTACAAAAAATAATTCAGCAAAGAGAAATGGGGATATTGATGCTTATATTTTGAAGAAATGCTCAAGTGTTCGGGCAGCAAACCCAGTCTGTGTGGTTGTTTTTGAAAAACTGAGGTCATTTTTGACTTTACTCCTCTCCACTAGATGGTAGTAATGCAGTACTTCTTGGTTTTCAGCAGCTGCTGGAATCTTAAATATTTCAAGGCCAAAAGCTTGAAAACACGACTTGTTGGAGAAAAAGCATGTCTGATTAAATGATTTGTCTGTATTTTAAGGAACAGTTAGTTTTCATGTTTCAAACTCATTTATCAGGACACATGAAGAAACTTTGGTGTTTTTATCTTTTTCTTTTATTTAAATACATTTGTATCAAATCTCGAGGACAACTTCTCATTTGTCTGTAATGAAGCTGCTTTACTGCAGAAAGTCATAAGGAGTCAGACTGACTGACTGATGTTTCTGCTCTAAACATGAACTCTGTCATTTCTGGAGTTCCAGATAAACTGCCTCGTTTCTTCCATCAGATTATTCCCACTTTTCTTCATCAGATTTCACACAGACTCTGGAATGAATACAAAAGAATCAAGATGTTTTATTGTCAAATCAACATAAACAACTTTTCTACAAAGGACAGAGACATGAAAATACAAATCTTCAATCCAAAGTTGTCAATTGAATCAAAAAGAAAGAAAGCAAAGTTGTAAATGTTCTTCTCTCTACAAACACAATCTTCTCCTTCAGTTTGTTCTCTTGTAGTTTCTGTGTAGAACAAACACAGAGAAAGTCTTTGATTGTGACGTCACTGATTCCATTTGTGTTGCAGCTTCCATCAGTTCACATAACAACAACACAAAAACATGAACACATTTGTATGAAATTTGAATTCAAACAGCAAAATCCGAAAGTTCAAAGACATAAAAAAATATTTTATTCCAAAAAGTTTGAGATTCATCTTCAAAAATGTTTCAAATCCACATTCTATTATCTGACTACAAACACGACTCCACAGAATATTAACAGAAAAAATTTTGATTTAAAATGATAGAAAGCAGAGAAATCACAAAAAAAATCATACTTCTTTCAGCAACTTCAAGAATTATTTGAGTTTACAGAACTCTGCTGTGTCTCCAACAGCATGACCCAACCAAACTCCAGCATAGAGCGGCTGAGTGAATGTGGTCTGGACTCTGTGGAGGAGAGTCATGCTTTCAGAGACGCTGTAGAAGGACAGAACACCTGCTGTGTGATCCAGGTACACTCCTACTCTGGAGGAAACACGGGCTAAGGTTGTGGTTTGAATCTCTTTGTGAAGAAATGAAAATTTGTCAGGAGAAAGACTTAATGCCCAAGATTTGTCATTAAAACCAAATCTGCTGTCATATTCAGATCTGATGATGTTCTCATATGCGACTGCTACATAAACAAATTTTCCTCTCCACTCCACCTCCCAGTAACAACGTCCAGTCAGAGTCTCTCTACTCAGAACCTGAAACCATCTATCTCGATGATCAGAATCAGACTGAGGTTCTTCCATCAATCTAACTTTTCTGTTCTCCTCTGACACTAACAGTCTTCTGTGTGCTGTGTTTGGATCCAGTGTGATTTGACATGAATATTTCAAGAAGTCAGCTCTGCTCGTTGGTTCTGGTTCTGATTCTGGTTCTGGCAGTAAAACATCCACATGAGTAACTGTCGGTGAGATGTTTGTCCATTCATCTCTCAGAATGTCCTTCAGTTTGTCTGTGAGCTCTGACACAGCTGCTGTCACATCCTCAAAGTATCTCAGAGGACGGACATTGATGCTGGATGAGTGTGTGGACTCACTGAGTGGTGGCAGTGAGGGGTAGTTGAGCAGAAACTGGCTGTGATCCTCTGTGAGTGAGAGCTGCTTCAGCTCAGCGTCTCTCCTCTTCAGCTCACTGATCTCCCTTTTAAATTCTTTTTGAAGATCTTTGACTCGACTCACTTCAGTTAGCCGCTGGGATCGGATTTGTTTCTTCACATCACAGCTTCTTTTCTGGATGAGACGGATCATCTGAGTGAAGATCTTCTCACTGTCCTTCACTGTTTGATCAGCAGAGTGATTGATGGCCTCCACCTCCTGTTGAAGCAGCTTCACCTCTTTCTCTCTGTCCTGGATTCTCTGCTGGATTTGTTGTTGACTCTCCTCCAGATCTCTCTGCCTCTCAGTCCTTTCTGCTGCAGCTAAGACTGTGTCGTGTCCTCTATGTTCATCCACAGAGCAGAGATAACAGATACACTTCTGATCAGTACGACAGAACATCTTCATCACCTCATCATGAATGGGGCAGATGTTCTCCTGCAGGTTCTTGGAGGGTTCCTCCAGCTTGTGTTTCTTGAATGCAACTTCATCCAAATGAGGTTGAAGGTGTTTCTCACAGTAAGAGGCCAGACAGAACAAACAGGACTTGATTGCTTTCAGTTTTCTTCCAGAGCAGAAATCACAGGACACATCTTCAGGTCCAGCATAGCAGTGATCAGCAGGAGCAGCTTGGAGTCCAGTCTTCTTCAGTTCCTCTATCAAATCTGCTAACATGGTGTTTTTCACCAGAGCAGGTCTCGGTATGAAGGTCTTCCTACACTGAGGACAGCTGTGGATATTCTCCTCTCCGTCCCAGAATCCTTGAATACACTTCATGCAGTAGCTGTGTCCACACAGAATAGTCACCGGATCCGTCATTAGATCCAGACAGATGGAACAGCTGAATCTTTCTTCGTCGATTTGATTTCCTTGCTGAGACATTTTCGCTCCGACAGTTCTTCTTTCTCTGAATAGAAAGTACAACAGATTGCACACGAGTCAGGAAATGAGAGCTACCAGCAGCTGCATGCTAAGACATGTTCTTGTTTTGAAGGATATGTGAGACAAACACAGGAACAGTTTGTGGGAGTGACTCAGTTGTTGTCGTTTTGGGTGTGTTGTTCAGAAATTAAAGCATTTTTTAAACCATTTTAATCAAATTTCACAATATAACCTAAATAAAATTTAATTTTTATATGTTATGAAGAAGCTAAAACTTTGACTGTGGTAAAAGTGTCAAGTCCGCCCCGCCTCTCACTTTAGTTGACCCGACTGTTGGGTGGAGCGATCAAGCTTGATGAAACACAACTGGTCCTTTCCCTTTTTAAGATCTCTCCTGTTGGCTCCTCGTTGCCGGAACATCTCAGTTTCTCCGCTCAGAGATTACGGCCAGCCGCCTCGTCTGCTCAGCGCTGGTCCTCGACGAACTTCCTTGTCCAGTCTCAGCCTCGTCCTGTCACAAGCCTTGTCTCGGCCTTCATCCTCCCTCAAGCCCGGCCCTCTCTCCAGCAATCCGGAGTATTTCTTCTCGCCTGAGACCTCTGATCTTCCCTGCTCGTCTCATCTCTTCAGCTCATCTCTCTGCCACTTCCTTCCTCCTTGCACTGTGGTTATGTCATCTCCCAAAGAACCTGGGCCACCTGCTGGTTTGGGGCTCCTACACTATTCGCCACAAACCCACATAGACTGCTTGTTCCCAGTGAAAATAAATTAATCCCTCTCACTCATGTTCAGCTCCTTTTGGCTGTCCTAAAACATCATCCTGACAAAAGTTTTTTTTTTCTAAAAAGCTCAAGTTCATACAAAAATATTAAAATTCAAACCTGTTTTTCCATAAAATTATAGATCATGGATATTTCATATAAAAAAAAAAAAAACTCTCCTCTCACCCTCCGCAGGTGGTTTCTCTTCCAAGGTCAGGTCCTCTACCAGAGGCCTGGGAGCTTGAGGATCCTGCACAGTATCTTAGCTGTTTCTAGTAGAGCTTTCAGGCAATTAAAATTTTGGAATCATGATTAATCGCATTTTGTCCATAGTTAACTCGCGATGAATCAGAAATTAATATGTGGCCTTTTTTTAGGGAAAAAAATGTGTGCTTTGTGGAATTTAGCAGTTCTACTTTAATTATGAAAACAACAGTGTTGGGCATCTCACTTCAAAAAAGTAATTAGTTATAGTTACTAGTTACTTCTCCCAAAAAGTAATTGAGTTAGTAACTCAA
>NC_050528.1:17499687-17519820 GCF_002922805.2 Oryzias melastigma
TGCCGGCAGACAGACAGCTTTGCTGGGGTTGGATCACGCTTAAACCTCCTTTGGGATATTTTGCATATTTTCGCACGGTGAAAGAGGGACGGGCCACACACTCAAACCTGAGATTTATCTTTTCATCTACAAATAACTGCCGTTGTTTAAACTACATTTAAACGTCCCCCGGTGCGCTTGTTGTTCGGAACATAAGGGGGCCGCAGTTCTCGGGACGGTGCGCCGGACGCGAGCCGGTACCACCAGATGTGGTACCGGAGCCGGGTTAGGGTACAGGAGCTCTCCGCGTCCTGACGCCGGGACGGTTCTAGCTAGCAGCTCGGTGGTTGGAGATCCGCCCGTAATCTAGTGAGAGCAGCCGGTGAGTTAGAGGGCAATGACTTAAGGACGCCCGCGCGCGCGCACTATGGAAAGGCACGTATGAGAAAATCCGCGATTAATGAGTCAAAAAAATTGTCGGGGACAAGGACATGTCCAGTTAACGCGTAATTAACGTGGCAAATCTGACAGCCCTAGTTTCTAGCACTGCGCTTTTCTGGACTGAGATGTCTGAAGTCTTTCCAGGAATCTGCTGTAGCCACTCCTCCAGTTTGGAGCTTAGAGCTCCAAGTGCTCCGATTACCATGGGCATCACTATTACTTTCACCTTCCAAGCTTTCTCCAGTTCCTCTCCGAGTCCCTATTATTTCTACAGTTTTTCATGTTCCTTCTTGATGTTACCATCACTTGGTACTGCCATATCCACCACAACGGCTTTCCTCTGCTCTTTGTCCACCGGTACAATGTCTGGTTGGTTCTCCATTATCACCCTTCTGTCTGTATCTGGAAGTCCCACAGGATCTTTGCTCTCTCATTCTCTACCACTTTCAGGGTATTTCCCATTTTGACTTAGGGGTTTCCAGTCCATATTCTGTACACATGTTTCTTTGTATCTTTCCAGCCACTTGGTTGTGGCATTCCATGTATGCTTTCCCAGCCAGCATCTTACACCCTGCAGTTATGTGCTGGATTGTTTCCACTTTGCATAACCTACACCTTGGCTCTTGTCTGGTGTGGTAGATCTGAGCCTCTATCGCTCTGGTGCCTCTGCTTTCCATTGACTGAGATATTCACTGAGCATACTGTCAGTTGGAGCCTTCAGCTTGACATATTCATGCATCTTGGATGTTTCATCCTGGATAGTGGCTTCCACACTTGCTAGTCCTCTGCCTCCTTCCTTGCGGCAAGCATAAAGTCTTAGGGTGTTGGATTTGGGATGGAACCCTCCATGCATGGTGAGGAGCTTTCGTGTCTTTACATCCGTGGTCTGTATCTCTTCCTTTGGCCATCTTATTATTCCTGCAGGGTATCTGATGACTGGCAGTGCGTAACTGTTTATTGCCCAGTTCTTATTCTTGCCATTGAGCTGGCTTCTCAGGACTTGCCTTACTCGTTGGAGGAATTCCAATGTACTTGTAACTGTTCTCAATATCTGCTATTGTTCCTTCCGGGAGTGAGACCCCTTCAGTGTGGGCTACCTTGCTGCTCTTTGTCACCATCTGACTGCATTTCTCAGGCCCGAATGACATCCCAATATCAGTACTGTAGATCCTGGTGGTGTGAATCAGGGTGTCAATGTCCCACGAGCTCTTAGCATAAAGCTTGATGTCATCCATGTAGAGAAGGTGACTGCTGGTGGCCCCATTTCTGAGTTGGTACCATAGCCAGTCTTATTGATTATTTGGCTTAGGGGGTACAGACCTATGCACAACAGCAGTGGGGACAGAGCATCTCCTTGGTATATACCACATTTGATGGACACTTGTGCAATGGCTTGCCATTGGTTTCAAGGGTGGTTTTCCACAACTTCATTGAGTTTCCTATGAAGGGTCTTAGAGTCCTGTTGATGTTGTACATCTCCAAGCATTCAGCGATCCAGGTGTGTGGCATTGAGTCATAGGCTTTTTTGTAAACAATCCAGGCTGTGCACAGATTGGTGTGCCGTGACCTCCAGTCTTGCTTGACTGTTCTATCAACCTGGAGTTGGTGTTTGGCTCCTATGGAATCTCTACCAATGCCTGTCTGTGTGTTGCTCATGAATTGATCCTTGTGCCTATGTATTTTGGTTGCAATGATGCCTGAAATGAGCTTCCATGTTGTGGGAGACAGGTTATTGGCAGTAGTTGGATGGTACTGCACCCTTTGAGGGATCCTTCTGGATCAGGATCATTTGCCCTTTCCTCTGAGACTTATCTCTAAGCATCTGGTTCATTTGTGCTGCCAGGCGCTCGTGGAGTGCCGTGAGTTTCTTAAGCAGGTAGGTGTGTGTCATGTCAGGGCCCGGTGCTATCCAGTTCTTCATACCTAAGGCTCTTTTTTGGATGTCTGCCACTGTGATGGTTACTGGGTTCTATTTAGGGAGGTTGCTATGTTCTTTCCTCAGAGAGGCCAGCCACTGAGCATTGCTGTAGGCGGCTGCTCAAAACCAGGAGCCTTTGTTTGGCAGTTTCCAGTTGCTTCCGGTATGGGCATCTGGCCTTATGTCTTAGGCACTTGCTTATTCATTGCACCTTTCTGGGCTTCTGTCAACTGACTCAGTTCCCTCCGAGGCGCCTTGATTTTAGCCTCCAACCGTTGCTTCCATGGTGGTCATTGCTTTCTCCTATGGTTGCTCTTATAGCCAAGCATTTCAAGGATCACTACTGCTGAAGTGTTAAAACGTTCATTGTTTACTGTGATTGTTGTTATAGGAATTGCCCTCAGTGCTTCATTCACAGTTTCCAGGAGACTTTCAGGTACTTTATTTAACTGTTGTAGTTGGTGTCGGGGCTGCTTGCTGTTCATTCTAGACATGATCTTGTCTTTCAGGTCAGTTGCTGCCTTGCTCAGCGTACCAGTGGTTATTGGGGCTGTGTTCCCAAGTTCTGGGTGGGAGAATGGTATAGTCTCCTCTCTGACCTGGTGTTGTGGCTCTCCCGTGGTGTATTTAAATTGAATCTCATGAATCTCGAGTTGTGATAGGAGTTGCTGTTTGTGGATTTTAGAGCATTGAGCTAGTAGTTGTTTGGCAGTTAGCCTTGATTGTGGGTTTCAAAGCATCCATTCACTCCACATTCTCTGCATGCAACCTCTCTGAGTAGAATTACTTGAGTAGTAGCATTTCACCAGATCCTTGTTCTCACATCTTGTCCATTTCCTTCTTGTTCCAGTATCCCATTTTCCATCAAGGTGCCCTGGTTCCCCAGCACCTTGTTTGGCTGGATGACATCTGAGCCATCATGACGTGTTTCATTGTATCTCATTGGTTATGAGGTAGGCGGTAGATTTGTTTTGTCCACCCATTCCAATCTACCTACACTCTCTTCTGACTCCTCCATTCCTCAGGCATCTTCTCACCACCTAAGATCCTGTTGAACAACCCGGTCAAATATTCCACTGCCATCTCTCCCAGACACTTCCATGCCTCCACAGGTATATCATCAGGACCAAGAGCCTTTCCACTCTTCATCCTCTTCAAAGCCCCTCTCGCTTCACCCTTACTAATCTTTGTTTCTTCCAGCTCCACAACAGTCACCTCTTCTATTATTTGCTTTCTCTCATTTCCGTCATTCATCAACTCCTCAAGATATTCATTCCATCTTTCCATTACACTAGTGACACCTGTCACCACATTACCATTACTATCCTTGATCACCCTAAGCTGCTGCATGTCTTTCCCATGTCAGTCTCTCTGCCTCACTAATCTGTACAGGTCAGTCTCTCCCTCTTTACTACCCAACATAGCGTACAAGTCATCATAAGCCCCTTGTTTGGCCTTTGACACCTCTACTTTCACTTTGTTTTTTTAACTCCCGAAACCCAGCCCCGCTTCCCGCACTGGAGTCTGCCCACTATGTTGATCTGTGGGTGTGTCTGTGTTGTGTTTGTGTGTTGTGATTTTTTGTTTATTTTCATCTCTACAGTCTGTTTAGATCCAAAAACATAATCACATTTGTCAATCGTGGCGTTTTAATGTGAAAAATTGGTTATATTTTGAAAATAAAACCAGATTTTTTTCTTGATGTGACTTCCTGCCAGAATTGACGTGGATCGCTCATGGCTCGCGCACAAAATAGAGAATACACTGAAAAGATCCGCTGCACGGCGCAAGCCCTCCTCGGAAGGCTCCGTCGCTCCACGCCTGGTGTGAACATATGCGCCAAGTGGAAGTAGCCTCCATTCCGCGCCGCTTTGCAACGCTTCCGTGTCTAGAGTGAACCCGGCGTTAGTGTCCCACTTCTTCTTAGTCAGCCTCTTGCTCCGTAAACACTTCTGCACCTCCTCATTCCACCACCAAGTCTCCTTATCAACTTTCTCTCCTGATATAACGTGAAGTGCACTCCTACCTGTCTCCCTGATCACATGACCTGTAGTTATCCAGTCTGTGGTGCAGTGGTAGGGCGGCCGACTCTTGATCAGAAGTGAGCGGGTTCGACTCCCACCTTGCCCGCCCATGTGTCCAAGTGTCCTTGGGCGCCAGTGTTCGGCAGCGGAGCCACCACCAGTGTGTGAATGTGTGCGTGAATGGGTGAATGGGTCTGTGACTGTGAAGCGCTTTGGGCCCTCGAAGGAGGGTAGAAAGCACTATACAAGTATACGCCATTTACCTCCTGACCACCCAGAGCCTGTTTCTTAAAGGTCATGCAACAATCTTCTTTTTAAAGCTTCCACCATTTTTTCCTCTTCTCTGCTTTTGCCCTCTCTTTCTTCATGTTCTTCATCACCAGTAATTCTACACACCACCATCCTATGCTGTCTGGAAACACTCACCAACCACTGCTTTAAAGTCGCTGATCTCCTACAGATTACACCGTCTACACAAGATGTAGTCTATCGGTGTGCTTCTACCTCCACTCTTATAGGTCACCCATCAAGCTTTGTATGCTAAATCGATTTATATCTTTTGTGAATTGATTATTGGTCTATTAAGCTTAAATCGATTCAAATTGATTAATCAATTTTTTTCAACCCAGCCCTAATATACTGCTCACAAAAATTAAAGGAGCACTTTAAATGAACACATTAGATACATCAGATCTCAATATGAAGTTGGATATCTATGCAAATAACGACAGGGCAGTGTCTTAGGCACGAAAGGATGCCAAGTCTTTTAATGGAAATAAAAGTTTTCAGCCTACAGAGGGCTCAATTGTGTAGACACCATAAAATCAGAGTGAAATGAAGATGTGGCAGGCTAGTCCATTTTTTTCAAAACGTAATTTCTGCAACTCAAAATGCTATTCAGTATCTTGTGTGGCCCCCACGAACTTGTATGTATGCTTGACAACGTCACGGCATGCTCCTAATGAGACGATGGATGGTGTCTTGTGGCATTTCCTCCAGATCTGTGTGTGAACATCCCTGAGCTGTTGTACAGTCTGAAGAGCAACCTGGCGGCGCCTAATGGACCGAAACATAATGTCCCAGAGATGTTCTATTGGGTTTAAGTCAGGGGATCGTGAAGGCCATTCAGTTGTTTCAATTCCTTCATCCTCCAGGTACTGCCTGCATACTCTTGACACGTGAGGCCGGGCATTGTCGTGCATTAGGAGGAAACCAGAACCTACTGCACCAGCGTAGGGTCTGACAGTGGGTTCAAGGATTTCATCTGGATACCTTATGGCAGTCAGAGCACCATTTCCTAGGCAGTAGAGGTCTGTGCGTCCCTCCATGGATATGCCTCCCCAGACCATCACCGACCCACCTCCAAACTTGTCATGTTGAACCACGTTGCAGGCAGCAGAACTTTCTCCTTGTCTTCTCCAGACTATCACAGTTCTCAACAGTCACGTCTATCACAGGTGCTCAGGGTGAACCTGCTCTCGTATGTGAAAAGCACAGGGCGCCAGTGGCGGACTTACCAATTCTGGTGTTCTTGTGCAAATACCAGTCGAGTTCCACGGTGCTGGGCAGTGAGCACAGGGCTCACTACAGGACGTGGGGCCCTCAGGCCACCTTCATGAAGTCTGTTCCTGATTGTTTGGGTAGAGACATTCACACCAGTGGCCCTCTGGAGGTCATTCTGTAGGGCACGAGCAGTGCTCAGCCTGTTCTGCCTTGCACAAAGGAGCAGGTATCGGTCCTGCTGAGGGGTTGAGTACCTTCTGCGACCCTGTCCAGCTCCCCCAGAATAACCACCAGTCTCCTGAAATCTCCTCCATGGTCTGGAGATTGTGCTGGGAGACACATTAAACCTTCTTGCTACAGCCTGTGTGGATGTGCCATCCTGGAGAAGTTGAACAACCTGTGCAACTTCTGTAGGGTTAAGGAATCGCCTCATACTGCCAGTAGAGATAATTATCAAGCCAAAATCAGCACGAGTGGAAAACCAGCCAAAAAAGATCAAGAGGGAGAAACTTGAAATTACCTCCACATGTAACACCAGTCCTGTTTGGAGGGTTTTCTAATTGTTTCTAATTGTTGCCACTGAAGTTCACCTGTTGTCAATTCCATGAACACCAATACAGCTGAAATTGATTAACGAGGCCCTCAGCTGATTAACCAACCAGAAAATTATCAGACAGGTTAAATTCGGTTCATGCCAGGCCCAATAAAAAAGTGTTCATTTAATTTTTGTGAGCAGTGTATATATATATAATTTTTGCCCCGCATACACAGTGGGGCAAAAAAGTATTTAATCAGCCACCAACTGTGAAAGTTCTTCCACTTACAAAGATTGGAGAGGGCTATAATGTTCATAAGTATTCCTCAACTATGAGAAACAAAATGAGTATTCAGAAAATCACAGTCTGATTTTAAATAATTTAATAGATTTTTTGTAAATTATGGTGGAAAAAAGTATTTGATAACAAAAGTTAAATTCAATACTTTGTTATATATATTGTTGGTAATGGCAGCAGTTAAATGTTTTCTGTAAGTCTTCACAAACTGTTGTTGGTAGTTTTGCCTTTTCCTCCATGTGTCATGAATCAGTCTCCTGTCTCTCCCTCAGACCACCAGAGGGAGCCATCTCCTGAGTTCTGGCTGTCTCCTGAGCCTCATTTTCACTCAATTTCCCGTCAGCCTCTGATTGCTGTTCTCAGACCTTACCAACTGTTTCTCATTAAGCAATCACCACAAACATTTATAAGGAGGCTTCAAGCTGCTCTCAGGTGTGAAATCTTCTTATGGTTTCATCCTACATTTCTTTGCATTTTCTCCTACAGTCCTGTTCCTGTCTAAGCCTGGCTTGACCCTAGCCAGTCTTTGACCACTGATCTGCCTCAGCCTGTGACAAACTCCTTGCCATGCCAGACCTTTGCCTGCTCATCACCATTGCTCTGCTTCCGTCTTTGACAAACCCTTCACCGTTCTTCACCTATGCCAAGCTTACCAAGTATTCTCTTAGCTCCCTAAATAAGACTGCATATGGGTCCATCTGACTCTGACTTGTTACACCATGCAGCTCTCCTATAGAGCAGTGATGTTTAGGGGCTGTTGCTTGGGACACAGACTTTCAACTCCCCCAAATATTTTCGATGGAGGGAGTTCTAGAGACTGGCTAAGCCACTCCAGGACCTTGAAACACTTCGTAGAAAGCCCCTCCTTTGTTTCCCAGGCAGTGTGTTTGGGAACATTGTCATTCTGAAATGACTCCAAATCTGACCATACGTGGCCCTACTTATTCTTTCCGCCACATGGATCAGTCGTCCTGGTCCCTTTGCTGAAAAACAGCCCCAAAGGATGATGTTTCCGACCCCATTCTTTACAGTAGGTATGGTGTTCTTTAGATGCAACTGAGCATTCGTTCTCCTCCAAATACGATGAGGGTCTCAAGGGAGATCTGCCCCATGCATCGGGCCACTACCCGCCACCCCGTGGAAGGTCCAGGAGAGAGCAATGAAGAGGATGCCCAAGAGAAGGGGGTCCCCGAAGAGTGTTATAAACATTGGCCAACGAGGCTCCTTACTGGTGAAATTTTGGAGAGGCTCATTCTCAAGGGGAAGGACCCGAAACCAACACCACAGGGACATGGACACCCCCTGGCTCAGTTATAATGTGATCTACAGGGACAGAAGATCAGAGGTCTTTGTAATGTATGTGTGTGTGCATCGGTGTGTTGGAACCTCTGACGTATGCAGCAAAATCTGTCAAAACACAACGAAGTGCATGCATGCTAACAGATCTTCTGTGTCTCTACATGAGCACTCTTCAATAAAGTTTATTCAAATAAACACATTTGAATGCAATGCCTGGTGCAACCACTACAGAGATCTAAAAACACATTGAAAATAATCTGCTCACTAACAGAAGATTTAAAACACATTCATAAAACACAATATGTAACTTTTTGTCATTACAGAACAATAACTGATTTTTCCACTCTAAACAGAATTGTCACAGTTCTTCTCCCATATTATTCCCACTTATCTTCAACAGATTTCACATAAACTCTGGAATCAAGACAATAATCAAGATGTTTTTTTTTTATTGCCAAATGACGTAAACAACTTTTCTCTCAAGGACAAAGAGATGAAAACACAGATATTCAATCCAAAGTTGTCAAATGAAGCAAAAAAAAAAATTGTATCTAGAAACACCATTTTCTCCTTCAGTTTCTTCTCTTGTAATTTTCGTGTTGAACAAACACAGAGAAAGTCTGATTGACTGATTACATTTGTGTTGCAGCTTCCTTCAGTTCACATGACAACAACACAAAACATTTGTGTGAAATATGAATTCAAACAGTCAAATCCAAAAGTTCAAAGAAACAAGAAAACAGATTTTACTCCAAAAGGTTTTATATTAATCTTCAAAAATTTCTCAAATCCACATTCTAAAGAAATGATCAAACACAAAGAAATCACAAAAAAAAAACCACACACCTGTAACTTCTTTTGTGAACTTCAGAAACTATTTGAGTTTACAGAACTGTGCTGTAGTTCCAACAGAAAACAACCTCAGTCCAGCATGGAGCGGCTGAGTGAATGTGGTCTGGACTCTGTGGAGGAGAGTCATGCTTTCAGAGACGTTGTAGAAGGACAGAACACCTGCTCTGTGATCCAGGTACACTCCTACTCTGGAGGAAACAGGAGCTGAGATGGATATTCGAATGCTGTTGTGCAAAAATGAGAAAGTTTTTGGGGAACAGACTAATGACCAAGATTTGTCATTAAAACCAAAATCACTTTCATGTCCAGTTCTACTGATGTTCCTGTATGCGACTGCTACATTAACATAGTCTCCTCTCCACTCTACCTCCCAGTAACAACATCCAGTCAGACTCTCTCTACTCAGAACCTGAAACCAGTCAGTGAATCTGTCTGGATGATCAGAATCAGACTGAGATTTTTTTAAAAACATCACCTTTCTGTTCTCCTCAGACAGTAACAGTTGTCTGTGTGCTGTGTTTGGATCCAGTGTGATTTGATGTGAATATTTTAAGCAGTGAGCTCTATTCCTAGGCTTTGGCAGTGGTGGAATAACATTCAAACGAGTGAATGTCGGTGAGATGTTCGTCCGCTCCTCTCTCAGAATGTCCTTCAGTTTGTCTCTGAGCTCTGACACAGCTGCTGTCACCTCCTCAAAGTATCTCAGAGGACGGACATTGATGCTGGATGAGTGTGTGGACTCACTGAGTGGTGGCAGTGAGGGGTAGTTGAGCAGAAACTGGCTGTGATCCTCTGTGAGTGAGAGCTGCTTCAGCTCAGCGTCTCTCCTCTTCAGCTCAGTGATCTCCTGCTCCAGCTCCTCCTGAAGATCTTTGACTCGACTCACTTCAGTTAGTTGCTGGGATCTGATCTGCTGCTTCACATCACAGCTTCTTTTCTGGATGAGACGGGTCATCTGAGTGAAGATCTTCTCACTGTCCTTCACTGTTTGATCAGCAGAGTGATTGATGGCCCCCACCTCCTGTTGAAGCAGCTTCACCTCTTTCTCTCTGTCCTGGATTCTCTGCTGGATTTGTTGTTGACTCTCCTCCAGATCTCTCTGCCTCTCAGTCCTTTCTGCTGCAGCTGAGACTGTGTCGTGTCCTCTATGTTCATCCACAGAGCAGAGATAACAGATACACTTCTGATCAGTACGACAGAACATCTTCATCACCTCATCATGAATGGAGCAGATGTTCTCCTGCAGGTTCTTGGAGGGTTCCACCAGCTTGTGTTTCTTGAATGCAGCTTCATCCAAATGAGGTTGAAGGTGTTTCTCACAGTAAGAGGCCAGACAGATCAAACAGGACTTGATGGCTTTCAGTTTTCTTCCAGAGCAGAAATCACAGGACACATCTTCAGGTCCAGCATAGCAGTGATCAGCAGGAGCAGCTTGGAGTCCAGTCTTCTTCACTTCCTCCACTAAATCTGCTAACATGATATTTTTTTCCAGACCAGGTCTCGGTGTGAAGGTCTTCCTACATTGAGGACAGCTGAAGATTTTTTTCTCTTTATTCCAGAATCTTTGAATACACTTCATGCAGTAGCTGTGTCCACAGGGAATAGTCACCGGATCTTGCAGGACATCCAGACAGATGGAACAACAGAACCTTTCTTGATCCAAATCATTTCCTTTCTCCGCCATTTATTTTTTCTTTTCTTTCCTGTCTAGCAAATTAACAAACAGATTGCAGCTGTGTGCCTCTTGTGATGGACATAACATGCATATCTTCTCCCAGACCCAAAGACTGTGAGCTTCACTTCTACAGAAGACAAACTAGTTTGACCAGTTGCTACCATGATGCTGGTCTCAGTGAATTTACCCAATCATCTCTCTGTCTCGAACGTTGGTTACAGCCCTCATAGCAGCAGATCAATGACGCATCTCTCAGGCCTGGACTGATAAGTTACTGACATCTAAAAATTACCCCCCCCCCTCCCACACACGCACACTTTTAAAGAGTTTTTTTAAGTTTTCCTGTTGTTTGGGGAGTTTTTATTTAGATTTTTAAAATTCTCAGACCTTTATAATGAAATTTTACCAAAAACCTGAATTAACTCAAATTATTCAACTGTTTTAAAGAAAATACATTGCAGAAATGTAGAAGAATATTTTAACATAAATGTGGTTGAGGTAAATAGTTTTAATAAGTTTATACAGATCTCTACTTTGTCCATCTTATAAATGTAGAAGCTCTGGAAAGTTTCATGTGAATTATTAGTGCACCCTGTGATCTTTACCTAAAATGAAATAAGTTTGATTTTTGACATATGCAGACCAAGCAATAAACTTAAAATGCCTTAATTTGCCTGAGTCGTGTTCCCACATCTTTTTACAACTCTAAACATTAATCTCACAACAGTTCAAAGTGCATTTGTTTCTTCACTAAAAGATAATATAATTAAGTTCTATTTGAATGCGTAGCAAATACACTAACAATTTATTAACTATAAAAGTTACAGCAATATAAGTCTTACAAAACCTATTCTGTTTTAACTCAGAGCCAGAGTGCATGTCTAGTTTTTTCAACACGGAGACATGTGCCCTACCCATGAGATTGCAGCTTGCTTAACTTCCGCATTTTCAAGATAAAAGTCCTCTCAAAACAGATAAACTTGCACATTCCATGACATATCTCAACAAGGTTCCATGTCTCAGCAACCAATCAACAGTTGTATTAATTTGTACCCTATTACTGACCTGAATTGCAGGAATAAAGTTATGAAACAGGTGAAAGTAGCTTTTTTTTTGGTGTGCTTTCCTCCATTTGGAAGAAAGACAGTGGTGTACATGCAATTGAATATAGTGGTCTCTTGTTATATACCCCTTTTTGTCTGTCTCAGAAAACTCTATAAATGTAGTGAGGGGGTTTACTGCCTTAAAACATATATTAATAAAAAAAGACTACTTTGTGAACGTTGTTGCATTCTATTTTTAGAATGTTACTTCTGAAATAAACATGGATGCTCCTTTGGCATTGCCAATGCCTCCTCCTCGTAGGACATGGTACAATCAGGATCCCGAATTACATTAGGAGAACCAAAGTTCTACAGTGAAAGAAAAATATATTTAGAACATCCAGCAGAACACAAAGTTCACATTCGACATGAGCACTCTCTTCATTCTCCGAAGCACTTCTGTTTAATCATTTAAACAAAATCGAAATGTCCATTCAGTGCATTCACTTGTCCACAATTTGACCATAAAAGTCTAAACAAATACCTGATAGTGTGTCAAATAAATAATTATCCCAATTCTCTGTTCTATTTTCCTTTCTAATATATCACATTTTAATTACAAAAGAAACATTCAATTTTTCATATGTTTAATTCACCTTGGCTTTGATAACTGTAATTTAAATGAAATAATGTTTTTCACTAATATTTAGCCTTCTTAGCTTATAAATGCTGGACATTGCACATTTAGGAATCAACCTTCAAATTAACAAACAAAATAACATTTACTTTATTATTCAATATTTCTTAAAACTGCTACAAGAACTATTTATCTTAATTATGCTTTTCAACATGTTTAAATTAGGTCAGGAGTTCCACAAAAATCATTAAAATCTACGCAAAGCCATAGATGTAACCACTCTACATGGCCACCATGAAAACACTGGCTCATAACCCAAATATCGTCATCCGGACACGAAATCTCGCGAGATCAACGGCCACTTCCCGTTCGTCTTTTCCCGCCAGTTCTCGCCAAAAAAAAAGAGTAAAAGATTCTCGATTTAAGTTAAAATTATGAAACAAATAATACTGGTAATCGACTAGAAATCAAACCAAAGATTATGGCTTTCACCTGTTGCCGTTTTAAACCGGGTACTAACCTGGAAAAAAGAAAAGGAGTCTCAGAGCAGGAACGACACGAGCACTCTCTTCATTCTCCTAAGCACTTCTGACGGAAACAGGAAGTTGTCCCGTCTTCAGCCACCTGGAGGCGCTGCAAGAGTGTCGAAGGTTCCGCTTTCCAGACTCATAACCTAATTCTTTCTTTTCCCACAGGTTGCGTTTAATCAATGTATAATATAAATTGAATTATATTTTTTAATCACTAAAAATGAATGGCTTTCAAAATAAAATACCAAATGTGGATGCACATTTTTGGGTGCACCACATTCAGAATGAACTACTTCTTTGGTTCAGGAGAGGCAAAAACAAGAGCTGATGCTTGGATACAACAAACAAACCACAGCACCATGGAGAAATGAAAGAATCAGTCATAAAACTTGATTGCAGGAGAGTGGAGTGGATGTGGAGAAAAACTACAGCAAGAGATCTTTAGGGACCAACTAAGGATGTACAATGATGCAGAAAAACAAGCTAGAACTTTTCACTTCTCAAACTTAAATATACAAAATAAAAATGACCCAAATGTCTTTTTAGCACAATAGATAATATCACAAATAGAAATCCTCAGAGGTCTTCCATGCCAGCATTAAATGCTACATGTGAGAGTTCTGCAAACCATTTTAGGAGTAAAATCAATGCTATTAGATCTAATCTAATTTTTAAACTCAAAAATGTCTTAAAAACATGTTCATGATACATGAAGTTTAGGTGACCTCTGACCTACTGCAGTTCAAAGATAATTAATTTTGTTAAAAATGCTGCAGATTCGGTCATTAGTTCAAAATGTGAGAAGATTTATTTTAAAATGTGTACGTTCATTTTTCTTTGGCATTGCATAATTGATAAACATGGTACAACATAGTGAAAATGGGACATTTTCCCATGAAATGTAAGCTATCATGACACGACAAGGTGAACAACAACATTAACTCTTTTGATTTAATAAACAGTTTAAAATTGTTTTTGAGATAAACTTTGAAGACTTAACCATTTCACCTTCAATGAAAGAATTCTATGAAATAACTAAAATCAACAGAAAAAAACAAACAAAAAAAATAATCTCAACATTCAATGAATGAGAAAACGTGCGAATCTTTGAGTTTAGTAAAAAATTATCAGTTCATATGTTTGAAAGGATTTTAACAATTAACACTCTGCATTTTAAGATTCTTTTAATGGTTTATTAATGTTTTTATGGTCTTGGGCCTTCTTATTTAAGTGATCTTCTTTTAAAGTATGAACCCTCGCGGACCCTGAGGTCCTCCGGCACTGGCCTGTTAGTTGTTCCTAAGGTGAGGACCAAAACACATGGTGAAGCTTCGTTCTACCATTGCGGTCCTCGCCTGTGGAACAGCCTGCCGGAGAGTCTCAGGGCAGCAGAGACCGTAGAGGTTTTTAAGAAGAGGCTCAAGACACACCTTATTAATTCTGCTTTTAGTTGATCTTATCTGCTTATTTATTAAATTAGTTTTTAATCAT
This sequence comes from Oryzias melastigma, assembly GCF_002922805.2. Taxonomy (NCBI): domain Eukaryota; kingdom Metazoa; phylum Chordata; class Actinopteri; order Beloniformes; family Adrianichthyidae; genus Oryzias; species Oryzias melastigma. Next base: position 17,513,913 of record NC_050528.1, read on the forward strand.
TTATTTAGTTTATTTATTCATTCAATTATCTTTCTTCTTTATGGATTTTATTTAATATTTTATGTATTTAATCTCAATTTCAATGTTATTTATTTTACATACATTTTATGTATTTCATTTTATTATATTACTGTCATTTTCCCCCCAGTGTTTCCTGTGGGGATCTATCATATCAGGGCTTGTCTGCTTGGTCTGGGGTCGTTGCCGTGGTTCTTGCCCATGCTGGGGCGGCTGGAGTCCTGCACTGCAGCCTCACAGCTGTGGAGTGGACCCCGTGCTGTTCCGGTCGGGGTGAGCGCCGTGGCGATGTTCTTTTAACCGAGCTGGCTCCTGGTATGATAGAATCCTCCATACCATCATATTTATTTATTTTAAGTTTTCATTGTGTGTTGGGTCATGGGTGTATGTGTTATGGGGGGGGGGGGTGTGAGTGTGAAGGGTGGGTTGGGCTTTTACTGTGTATGTTTTGTTTTTAATTGTAAAGTGCTTTGAGTTGCTCTTAGTATGAAATGCGCTTTTATAAATAAAGTTTGATTTGATTTGATTTATTTACTTTCTTCAGTTCAAATGACAACAAGAACACATGAACACAACATTTGTGTAAAATTTCAAAGAGTTTTAAATTCATCTTCAAGAATGTCTCAAATCCACAGTCTACATATTTTTACTTCTCTCTTTATTTCTGACTACAAACACGACTCCACAGAATATTAACAGCTATAAAATTTAGTTCAAGATGATGGAAAGCAGAGAAATCCCTAAAAACAAACATTTCACTTCTTTCAGGAACTTTTTGAGTTTACAGAATTCTGCTGAGTCTCCAAAGACACTATCGTCCATCCACAGTCCAGCATGGAGCGCCTAAGTGAACTAAATATGACAAAAAATCAAATTGATTACATCTCAACTTCTTTTATTTCGCAGTTGGAACTTCAAATTTGGGATAGGAAGAGCCACTCCACGACCTCCAAATCCTCCGGTAATTTTAAAATTATAACTTAATTTGTAAAACTTCCATGGCAGCTGCGTGGTTTGTAAAATGGAACCACCTCCTGAATACAAATGCCGCCATGCGGCCGCCTGATAGTTTTGCCGAAGGCTTGCATTTATTTTGCTGTGTGGTGGCATTTTGGGATCTTAGACTTTAAAGAAGAATCACATGAGTGCAAACAACAGTTTAAAAGTAAGTTAATAAGGCTCAGATTAGAAAATTCAATACAAGCTGTGATCGCCCTGATGAACAAACAGTTCAGGAGGATGCTACGTTTTTAGAGATTCCATTTGATTCCTCACTTTTTTTTTGCCGCAGGATGTTTCTAATGTTTTAAGACCAAAACAGATCAATAAAAGAGTTCGTCTAGATTCTCTCACGGCTTTTGAGTGAGTCCAAAATCTCAAATGTAAGCTATCAAAAACTGAGTCTGTGTACAGAACCCGTCTTCACACAGTGACACTGAAGTGACCCAACTTCAGAGGTTTCCTGAACCACGCTCCCAGACCTTCGGCCTTCAGAGCGCTACCAAACCGCTGCAGCGCCCTCTGGTACCGTCCAGCCGACATTTTACATGCAGAGAAAGATTCTGTAGAGGCTTGTGAGCCTGAGGCCGGTCCATTTAGCTGAGAGAGAAGAACACAAACATGGTCTGAAGAGGTGAGAAAAACTTCTGGAAAAATGATGAAACAGTGCTCACTTTTCTAGGAAGATTCTGAAAAGAAACTGAAGGAAAGCTGTGATAAAATTAAATCCTTCTGATCAAAAAGAAAAGCAGAATCTTTCAGTTTTTTTGTGTATTTAAACTTTTAGGTTTTAGTAAAAAAAATTAAAAATGTGCATTTTCAGTTCAACCTCAAAAGTTTTTAAAGAATCTTTAAAAATGGCACTCCAGAAGAATTCCACTTTGCTGTTTTACTGACTGGTGTCTGACCTTCAGACCAAAATCCCACCATCATGTTTCAAACATTTTTCATATTTTGATTTAACACTTGAGTGACTCTGCAGAAGTGACTCATGAATCTGAGGAAGGTTTGGTGTTTCTCACCTGCCTCTGCAGCTGCAGCCAGCGGGTGAACAGCGAGTGCCTGCAGAGCCGTGACGGGGTCCCCGAGTCCTTCCTCCTCCCCGAGGACGTGCTCACCTCCTCCAGGCATCCGTCCCCACTGCTCCAGTTTAGACTAATGCTGGAAGCTTTTCCTGACGGTCGAACATCTCTGCTGCTCAAACCTGCAAGGAGAGAGGTGGAAACTGTAATATCTTTAATATCCGCTCAAAGAGGCTGCTTAAATAATGTATTTGTAAAACTTGACATGTATTCACATCCAGAGATTTTCTGACATTTAAGGACACACCCTTTTACAGTTGAGAATCTTAGCATTTATGTTGAATGTGATGCTGGTTTGAATGTTTCAGGACTCTGTTTGGACCTACAGGCTAGCAGCAGCTGCTGTCGTCTGTAGGGTAGGGGCAGGTGTTTGACGGGGGCAAGGCGGCGAGCCATGCCTCTGGCCAGATGTCCAGTGTGGCAGAGCGTGCCCACGGTTAGACTGTGCAGGTAAACCGGCTCCACCAGGTGAGACAGGAGCGCCCCCTGCACGCCCACAACGCACCACCTGTTCAGACCATAGACATAGATTACTGGATGATAATCTCTTTTGTCTCCCATAGGATAATAAATGGCACTTTGAATGAAGCCAAAGTCATCACAAGGGGGCAGTACAGCACAGGGAAGCAGAGTTGGTAGTGTCTACTTGGTCCTGTGAGGCAGCAGTCCCCAACTTTTTTGTACGACTTACTAGTTTAATATCAATCAAACTTTTCAAAGAATTAGACAATACAACAAATCAAAATTAAGGCAAAAAATGCTATATTAAAAATATAATAAGAGAAGCTAAAGACAGACTATGATTAAAATCTTTGTTTTGGGTGTTTTTAACATGTTCTCGTGGTATTTTTCTCATGATGGAGGATATGTTTGTGACATTGTAATTGAAATTATGTGTGAATACTAAATACAGTGTGTGGTATAGGTGTGCTTTGTTTACGTTAGTGCCACTACACCTATTTTTGATCAGAGGGAAACACAAATATTTTTTTAATGAATGTGTAAAGGTTGCAGCAGTTATTTAGAATGCAACTAGTGTTTGTCACAGTCAAGCAAGCAGATTAATCAATCAATCAAGATACTTCATTAATCCCCTGGGGGGAAATTCATTGTTTTTCAGTACAACCAAGAACAAGACAGTTCAAGGTTCACTGCGGAAGCGTCCACTGAGCAGCACCCCTTATTAAAACCAAGATGCAGGAAAAATCACAGGCAAAGTCCCAACAATTTATTTATATAGTACAAAACTTAAAGATTATAGGCACAGAAGACAGGCCATCAAACAAGAGGAGCCAACAAAGAAGATGACTGAAGAGGTCCTTATATAAAGTGTGGCTATTTACTAAAGTGCAGGCAGCTGTGACTGCTCAATAGGATCCACAGAAAACTCAAACAAAATGAATATAAAGTAATGTTCAACCATATTTACAAATTTTATGTAAAAATGATGCAGAATACCAACTACTCTATACTTACTTTGCTAGTTTATCAGTGCAGGACATGGTGAGCAAAGGTTTACTCGGCAACACAAAGTCTCTGGATCTCTGAGCAGCGACGGGCAGCGTCCCCTCGCCACCATTGACCTTTACCCTAAGGTGGAAGCGAAACCTCCTGCTGGGATCTGAAAGGGGGACAGAGAACACAGCCGGAGTATTTGAGAAGCAAAACAAAAACATGTTTCAAGCGTGTTTAGAGTAGTCTCACATGCAGCTGTGGTCTCATAGGGGCAGTTGAGTCGAGCGTCTCCACACGGTGATGAGCTGACGTACATGTGGAAGAGGATGCCCTCCCGCAGCCGGAAGCTGTTGTCTTTATTTCTAACGAAGATCGACTGTTCTTTGCTATCGTCTGGCGTGCTTCAATGGAGAAAGAGATGGAAACATGACAACACAGGGATTCTTTAGGCCTGTGAGGTTGACTGAAACTCTAGAGCTGGAACTTCAAGTGAAACCTCCTCTTTGGTCGTTCTTTAAGGCTCTTTCCTGGTAGCTTCAACCTTAGCATCCTGTACTAACGTGATCACTATCCCTCCTCTCAATGTCTCCAAACCATCTCTGTTAAACCTGTTTCTCTGAATAATCTCCATGACATCTAACATGAGCGGTTCCACTGGTGTATTCATCCCTGAGCCTATTATCATCACTCCTAAAGACTGCAGTGGAAATTATAACTTTTTTTGTATTAATGTATAAGTATTCTAGGACCAATAATTCCATGACCTGAATGACAAAAGGGTCCTTACAGAAAATCTAGAATAAAACCGACAACACAAATTAGTTCAGCTGTTGTTTGTACCAAAGCAGCAGCTCCAGCTGAGCGTACAGGAAGCGAACCAGCGCCCTCCGGCTGATGACCTCAGCGTGACAGTCTCTGAGAATACATCCAGTGTCACTCACATCCTCCAGATCCAAACACTTGGTGCCAGTGGCCAAAGACACGACCTGAGCTGAGCTGAAGTCAAATCCTGTTGACAGAGGAGAGTAGCTTCAGGCAGATGTAAAGTCGACCCAAAAAAGGGAAAGAAAACTGATGCAAATTCTTGTTTCTGAAATATATTGAGAAACCACATGATTGTAGTGACTTCTCATGGGTTCCTCTCACCTCTGCTCATAACAACCCCTGCCAGCACCTTAGGCTGGGCATGCGAGGAGGACTCCGTCAGCTGTGAGTACTTGTTTCTCACCAGGTGATAGACTGAGTCTGCAAATAACTGCAAAAGAGGAACAGTTTTATCTGAAGCTGCTTCACTGGAGGCTTTGCATTGCAAAATAGGGATAGAAGATTTTCAAGATAGAGCCACTAATTACATTACTTAAATAAATAAATAAATAAATACACTTAAATATTTTATTCAGGATGAAACTAGAGGTTTAACACACAATCCTTTGTGTATTGACCCTCAGATCTCAGCCTTGATGCTAAAGAGCATGGCAGTTTGTGTATTTTTAATTGCCTCTTAAGCTACATTCAGGTGAGCACTTCCGATGAAAAGTGTGTAAACAAGCTTAAATGGCCGTTTCGGGCTTCTGTACTCAAAACAAGTGTTTACTTGTTGCTACGCAAATTTTTATGACCAGTTTAAGCTCTACATGCAAAACATGCAACCATTGAAAGCTAAACCAGATCAAACTTTGACCAATCAGGGAGTGAGTTTGGGTAGTGACGTTTGGATGGCATCCTTTTTAATTCACCGAAGTGCCAACCGTTTGCAAATGCTTATGAAGGAGAAATGAATAATTGCTGTTTGCGACAATTTTAGGACTCCAAGTCTTTGACATATTGGAATCACAGCAAAAACTGGAGTGTTGAAATTTCGGGGTTAAACAAACCAGAGTTGATTTTAACTCTTGAAGTGTTATTTCAACACATTGCGATTTAAACAGGGTTCAGTGTTGGAGTTATTTATCAGAGTTAGCCAAACCAAGCTAAATAACACTGAAGAGAGATCCTGTTCACGTCTCCTCAGCGTTAACTCTTAAGCGGCCCCTGGGGGTTGGCTTAGTAAACCCCGTGTAAGAAAGAAAGGCTCAGACGACGAGAACTTTCCATGTGCTGCGGCTCTTTATCAGAGCTGGGAAAAGTGATCTACAAACGGTAAGTAAATCTACTAAAATGGTGTATTTGGAGAGAAATATAACTTGTCTAAGCATATTTTTGTCACTGTTAAGCTGCTTTAATACCAGCCGCGGTTTCATGAACACCTATCCAGCAAGCGGGGGCGGTGGGCGGCTGTATTTGAATATATGTCTCATTTATAACTATGTACACGACCGAGGGCAATTCGTATGTCAAGGGCGTCGAATTTCAAC
>NC_050528.1:17521808-17532072 GCF_002922805.2 Oryzias melastigma
GAAAAGAGCATTGTTAAAACAACAGAACTGAAATGCCACAAACCTTTTGATGTTCAAAACTCATATGGAGCTGCAGATGAAAGCCTTTTTGTTATTCCGTCATGTATTGTGTTTTAACTGACTGCATGGGATTAAAATCTTCAATAAATGTTTTTGAAAATGCATTTTTTTGGGGAATTGTTTCATTGGGATTTTTAACAGTTTAGCTATAGTATTGCAAAAAAATTTGAGAACCATTTTAAAAACATTTATTAAGGTATTTGTAGTGTTATTTTAACCTGGTTTAGTGAGTTAGAAAGAAACTCTGAATCTGCGCAACCATAACTTAACTTCCTTTAGTGAGTTAAGAAGAAACTCTGATACAATGTTAATTTAACCTAGTTTAGCGAGTTAAAAAGGAACTCTGATAGAATGTTAATTTAACCTAGTTTAGCGAGTTAAAAAGGAACTCTGATACAGTGTTAATTTTACACATTTATTGAGTTAAGCAAGTGACTCTGACTCGGTGTTAAAAAAAGTAACTATTTTGAAAGTGTTAATTTAACCCTGTAAAGTGTGGAGCTATATAAACCCTGAAAAAGTGTTGAAATTGACTCTGTGGGAGTCGAATCAACACTCCAATTTTTGCTGTGATAGAACTGTGAAAGAACAAGTCTGGAGGAAGTTTTGTGATATTTCTTTAACACTTTCCACCAAACCTCTACCAACTGTAGATGATGGATACGTGCTAGTAAACAACAGAAAAAGAAGAAGCCCTTCCCTTCTTGTCTGATGTGAGTACCATGGGCTAAATCCTCTAACAAGAATGGACGTCACGTCTCCAAAGCTTTAAGACACACAGGAAACCTTTTGACTCCAAGATTGCAGCTTATTTGAAAAAGAAAGTCAGCAGACAAACTCAGTTCAAAGGATAGTCCTTAGCTGACTTATTTACAATCAAGTCTGTTTCTGTTGCCTAAGAGGGAAATGATCCAACTTTATAACACAAGGAAGTATTAAAAAAAATCATCATTTTCATGGAGACCACTCGCCTTGACGTGGCCTCTGTTGTAAACTGGAGCTTTAAATATAAACAAAATGGAAGTGATCTGTGCTCACATCCACTGTCATTATACAAGACTGTCAATTGGAGCGTGAACGAAAAAAATACCCAAATTGGATCATTTTATGCAAAAATATTTTTGACTATTAGAAGGTTAATTGTATTAATGATCACTGTTGAAAAAATAAGCTAACAGGAGGTCCATGTTAAAGAGAAGGTTACTGCTTGGGACCCCAAAATGATCAAAATACCCTTTACAGCAAAAATTATCTACCATTAAAGACCCCAAACTGTCAGAAATATCCTGCTAAACTCTAGCTGTCTCATCTATCTATTCATGCTAAATGTTATCTGGAGAAGAGAGGCACAAGGTCATGTTTAGTGAGCGTGTTAACCAATTATCTGTGGAATTACTATGCTCTTCGCACCCCCCTCCCCCCTTTTCTCTCCACCTCCATCTCCACACTCATTCCAGCGTCACGCCGCTGCCGGACAGAGGCGTCCAATGAAAGAAAGCAGGTTTCTAAAGTCAGATCTCTGAATTTAAATTTTTGGTGAGTGGATTCTGTGATTGTCTGCCTCAAGGTGCAATTTACGTCCTATTCTGTTATCCCTTTTCACTTTTTGAGCGATAGTCTCTCTGTGGCCCCAAGGATTTCCATCAGGCAACATGAAAATGTGACAGGAAAAGACTCTGAGGATGATTCTGGCGAGCTCTGAGGCTTAATGGCACTGCAGATCAGAACAGACATCAGACACCTCTCTGGCCTCAGGACATGAAGATAATGCTGATGTGTAGCTCATTCCATCTGGTAGCATCCAAAACACCTCAGACACATTTATTCAGACTATTTAGGACACAGATTGGGAGGAAACCTTGGCATAATGCTGACCTCAACTACTTTGTATCATATTCTCATAGGACAGGTTCTACATGAGTTGAATGAACTTCTCATTGAACTATGCATGAAGCTATGCATGAAAACACTGTATTTACCTGTATTTGTGATTTAACATGAAAACATTAATTAATACCTAGACAGTGTGTTCGCCCACACTGGCTTAAGTGGACACTCAGTGGGCTAGCTTGCTAAACTATCCAGTCGCCCAGTGGACAGTGTAGCAAACTCCGTTGCCCAGAGTTGGGCAGAGCTAGCAGGGTTGCCGCCCAGGCTGCCGGTCCCTGGGCAGCGGAGCCAATGTGGCCAAACACAGGTGGGGCCACCACAGAAACTACAGACAAGCCCAAGTGGGGCCCACATTTTCTACCCACTTTGAAACCATGTGAGGCCTACAAAGCCTTGCAGCTGGATGGCTCAGTGGGCTAGATGTAGAGCTGTCACAAAGGAGACCTGGGTTCAATCCTGAGGGTGTCCACTGATTGGGTCCTTAGGGAAGACCTTTCACACTGCTGCCTAACTGGGTCCCTGTGCCTTTCAAATACAGGGTTGCGTTAGGAAGGGCATCTGGCAAAAAAAACTCTGCCAAATTGCTGGTGCGAAACAGTGACAACCCCTAATGGGATAAGCCGAAAGGTCAACAACAAGGCCTAGTAAGCCTTGCTACTGGGTATGTACAAGTTCTACAATTTGTTACATTAAAAATTATTAATTTATATAAAATTGAATTTCTGAATTGAGTTAGCCATCAACATAAAATTAAATTTGATACAACAGTTGTTTCCCCTTGACCCAATAGGGATTGATCAGGTTCAGAAAAAGGAGAAATGCATTAACATACCTGAGGTAACTGACTATTACAGTTCTGGACTCCCATCATCTTCCTTTCTGGTCCCAGACTGATTCTGTAAAGAGAATCCAAAGCTGCTGCCGCTGCCCGCTCTTTGGCAAGTCTTTTGCTGGGACCACAACCTTCAAACAGCTTTCCTTCAAATCTGAGCACCATAATGAAGTTCCTCTTGGGCCTGCCGTGAACTCTTTCTGTCAGACACATGAACCTGAGCTCTGGTCGAAGAACACTGAGCAGTGCCACTGGGCTGAGGTGCTCTAACAGCAAGGTGCTAAAGCTTTGTCCTTTTGGGTTTGCAGAAGAAATCAAGTCCAGAGTGAACCCAATAAGTTGCTTGTGGTTGCAGATACTGTTCAAAATCTCCTTCTTTGTGTTCCAATGCAAGAGATCACAGGTTTCAAAAACAGAGGGTTTAAACTCTGTCGGGAAAGTGTCAGAAATGTTTAGTTTATCTGCAGCAAAATCCACATGTGTGTTGGTGAAGTTCCCCATGACTGCATGGGCCTGCGAGGCGTTTGGGAACTGGATGAAAGACTGCAGAGCCAGTTCTGCAGCCCGCATCTTGGCCTGCTTTTTTGTGGAGCCAAAACCCTCAAAGTGGAACCCGTTAACTTCCACACCAACAGAAAACACTGGGGCGTGTAGAGGACCAGTTTTTGACACAATCTCATATCGAAGACCTGGTTTTAACTCGTTTAAATGGACTAAAGCATTCTTCTGCGTGACTGCCCAGGATGATCTTTTACAGGCAAACTGGCTCTGATGATCTTTTCCGGCCACCAGAGACGGCTTCCTCTTCAGCGCTCGTGGTGCAGTCGTGTAGATGTTTGTACAAAGAGCTGAAGGGCGACACTTTCTTAAGATGTCATGATCTCTTTGGTTTTTCTCATCCTCATTTTCTTTCACCTCCAGATTGGTCCCTGTTGAAAACAAACCAGAATCAGACATAAAAATCTTTATGGGAATCACAGTTTTGATACATTCATGAAGGTCCTGAATATCAGAACAAAGTATCAGAACAGCAGAATATCATCCACAAAGGGTTTTCCTATGAGGCAGATGCTTCATTACTCCATTGGTCTTTTGGGAAAGCTGAAAATAAAAAACAGCAACGTTTTTTTGCAGTTGCTATTTAGACTTTATTCAATGGAAATAATTTATTTATTTATTTGCACAACAAAACCACAACATTTTTGGAATTTGGCTATGTACCTTTAATAATGACTAATGTCTTTTGTATTTTTGTCAATATATTAAACGCTTTTGGTTTGATGTAATGACTGTAATTTGCTTGGAGATTATACGGGAGTGCTCAATATTTTTAAAGCCCAGGCAAAAGTTGTGAAGTCAAAGCGATTCTTCTATATAAAGTCAAATGATCTAGCCTTTATAGTTAATAAAGATAATCCTATGTCTGAATTTATTTCCAACAAAATTCACTTATGTTTTATGTTGATGCTAAATTAAGGTAATTTTGGAGCCAAAGTGGTTTGATGCATATTTGCATTAAAGGCGTCAAGGGGTTAAAGTCCAACTCCAACTATATTTTTGTCTTTTGTAAAATTGTTTCCAATCGTCTTTTAATTATGAATATGCAGTTTTTGGCTAAAATCAAAACATCTGTCGTCTTTAAGACGTATTTTCTGCAGAGCAACAGGAGCTCATTAGAAATTTGCTTTTGGGTTGTGGTTGGGACTGTTGGTGCGGAATTTTGGAAAGCTCATTTCTCAGCATTTCTTTGTTTACACTCTCTCCCACTAGCGACAAGCTCGTCGCATGTAACAAGCTAATCGCAGCAATGCAGCCGCATACAGGTAAGAGCCAGATGGCAGCTCAGATGAGGAAAATTAAAATGAATATGGGTTTATTTAACGGCAAATAGAGGATTTAGGCCCAATCTGATTTCTTCCCTTCGCCCTTCCCCTTAATTTGAAGTGGCAGATGAAGTCGAAGTTGTGTTGTGTTATGTTTTAAAGTTCACCCTCCAAACAGAGGGGTCCAAAGTCCACACTTGTGAGAGTAATCCACGTCCTTTTCTTCTCATGGGTGCGCTCTGAAGCGTAGAAGTTTACATTTAAATGTAAGTAATGACTTTTTTTAAGTTTAAAACTGCTATTGTTATGTATATTTAAGTGCTGGAAGCTCCGCGCAAACGCTAGTAGGCGACTGATTATTGATGACGTCATTGAACTAAAGTTTTGTCCGAAATATTAGACACAATTTTTTTCATAAACCTCCGTCTAGGAGGCCAAATGAAGGGAAAGGGAGAAGGGAAGAATTTGTGTTGGACCTTAGAATTTGAACAGAGAAAGCGAAACTTTGGTCCAATCTGACATGTTCTGTGTGTTTAGTTCTATATTATACTAGTTTCTCTGTCCTTTCTGCAGTTTCCTGTGGCTCCTCCTTGCTGCCTGACCCACTTCCTGTGGTTCCTGCTGGAGGAGTTCATACCTGCATCCTATCAGTTCATTTAGTTGTTTGCCTATTTAAGTTCTCTTGGTTCATGTCTCTGTGTTGGAGCGTTGTGAATTTCTAGGTTTTCTTTGTCAGTTTATTCTGTAGTGTTTCTATTAAAAGTATCTGATTTATCCTTCTGCGTCCAAGCCTACTCTGCATTTGGGTTCATGAACTCTAGCCGTAACACAATCCAATTCTTCCCCTCTCCCTACACTGTTTAGCCTCGCGGGGGAGGACATTGTATTTTTCCATTTGGGTCGGATTTAAAAAATAATTCTTCCAGACACACTTGGAATTAAACTGCCCCTTCAAATGGAGGGAAAGGGAGGAGGGCTAGGGACAAGGGAAAAATTCAGATTGGGACTTTGTCCTGCCCATGACAAACGGTGCGTCATAAGTATGAGCTTTTTCAAACATCCGGTTTTCTTCTGCTCCTGATCCAACACTATTTTAATAAAGAAATCCTCAGAAACCTAGTTTTAATCCTAAATTCTTCATGCTCTAAGAACATGTTAAGGACACAAAAACACATTTTTCATTGGAATGGGTCTTTAAACCAAAAAGTCATTTACAACTAGCAAAATCCCAGAAATATTTGTTGGCCTATATGCAAATGGCTGCAACAACAACACAAACTAAAACAATTTTGCATATGTTCATCATAATTTACACTACAGACAGGTCATTTGCACTTATTTTTTTTTACATCATTATGGTTTAAAATCCAAAAACACAAGTACCCTTAAAAAAAAGTATAGGAGGAGATTAAGAATGAAATAATGTAGTATTATTGCAGTCTGTGTGAGAAAGAAAAGGGAAAGGAAGTTTTGTTGTCTGTGTAAATCTGTAATTCCAACAGAAAAGAAAACAGACTTACTTATATTGTCCAAGGATATTTTAGAGTTCCAGTGTTGTGTTGGTCTCGAGAGAGCCGACACTGCATCACTCCAACCTGAAACAACAGAGAAAACACAGCATTTTTACTTTACATGCATTTTCATCAAAAACACAAACTTCCTTTATGCTCAATATTATAGCAGAAAAACATGTTAAACTTTTGATGATTACACATCTATCCATTTTAATACAATAGAAAGATTTTGACTGTATTTAAGAGGAACTTGCTATTTTAAACAGAGAAACAGTAAAATAATACAGTTCTGGGTAATTTAAAAGGATTAAAAGCCAAATTCAAGGGAAGCTTTAAAAGGGAACCATAGGCTCACACTGCTTCTAGGGTTTTTTTAATGATAGAACTATAGACACGAAGGCTCTCCATTTAGCTGCTGTTAATGAACCTTGTTTAATGGAATAATGAAATTAGGCATGGCGGGGTAAAAGTGAGAAGCACCCGCTTGCTGTCCAACGTCTGTGTGGGAGCTCTGACAGCTTTGGATAATCACATTAGCAAAGAATTAGTGATGAGTGACTTCTTTTGATATGTTACGCCTTTTCCCAAGGACAAAGAACTATAGAAACGTTTATACTTAATCATTAACTGATTGTTTCAATTGCTTTGGTAACTGTTGTAATACTTTGGGCTGTAGTACAGTAGTTGAGCACTGATTAGAGCATAAAAGGTTTGGTTCATCCTATGCCAGCCCATGTGCTAAAATGTAACTAGACAAGATGCAGATCAAGACGGTTTTAGGTTGGTGCCTTTTTAGAGATGACATCCTAAGGAGTCATATAATTTTGAAAATTAAAAGTATTTATGATCTTATAGTATCTCTGCACTTCTTCTGAGTTGCATTTTCAATAACACTCAGGGAAAGCTCACATAATTGGAAAATTACACTGTGAGCAGGATTTTAACCTGCACGGGGAACAACATTGGATTTAAAGTCCAACACCTTAACGACTCGGCCATCACAGCTTATTGGCAATACAACTTCATCGTTTTTGCCAAACTGATTTTTAAATCAAATACCTGATGAAAAGTTTAAATCACCCATTAATCGCAACTAAAATCCACTCAACGAAAGATCAATATTTTAGCCAAGTAGATATACTTTCCCAAATGCTCTTTTTGAAAAAAATATATATATATTTTCTTAAATGTATACTTTATGACCACACAAAGCAACTTTTGGCAGACTTGAAGCTTTCCTGGATACTGATTTATTATCTCAGTAAAAGAGTTTGCCACATACCAAAAACACTGGGTTTAGTACTGTAGAAAATACTCAGGATTAAACAAGTCTTTGGGCAAACAAGTGCCAATCTTTCTTAGTGTCTCTTCTGATGAAGGGGAAATGTTCGAGTGTTTTTGTCTGTCATTTACAAATGTGGAATATTGAGGTTGTTTTTTCTGTCTCCATCCCCTTATAGAAAAGAGAAACACGCTGTGAGCAGGATTTGAACCTGCGCGGGGAAACCCCATTGGATTTCGAGTCCAACGCCTTAACGACTCGGCCATCACAGCTGATTGACAATGGCACTTCATCGTTTTTGCCAAACTGATTTTTAAATCAAATACCTGATGAAAGTTTTAATCACCCATTGTTCGCAACTAAAATCCAGTCAACGAAAGATCAATATTTTAGCCCAGTAGATATACTTTCCCAAATGCTCTTTTTGAAAAAAAAAATATATATATTTTCTTAAATGTAGACTTTATGACCACACAAATCAACTATGGGCACACTTGCAGCTTTCCTGGATACTGATTTATTATCTCAGTAAAAGAGTTTGCCACATACCAAAAACACTGGGTTTAGTACTGTAGAAAATACTCAGGATTAAACAAGTCTTTGGGCAAACAAGTGCCAATCTTTCTTAGTGTCTCTTCTGATGAAGGGGAAATGTTCCAGTGTTTTTGTCTGTCATTTACAAATGTGGAATATTGAGGTTGGTTTTTCCGTCTCCATCCCCTTATAGAAAAGAGAAACACGCTGTGAGCAGGATTTGAACCTGCGCGGGGAAACCCCATTGGATTTCAAGTCCAACGCCTTAACGACTCGGCCATCACAGCTGATTGACAATGGCACTTCATCGTTTTTGCCAAACTGATTTTTAAATCAAATACCTGATGAAAAGTTTAAATCACCCATTGTTCGCAACTAAAATCCACTCAACGTAAGATCAATATTTTAGCCCAGTAGATATACTTTCCCAAATGCTCTTTTTGAAAAAATATATATATATTTTCTTAAATGTATACTTTATGACCACACAAAGCAACTTTGCCCAGACTTGAAGCTTTCCCTGATACTGATTTATTATCTCAGTAAAAGAGTTTGCCACATACCAAAAACACTGGGTTTAGTACTGTAGAAAATACTCAGGAATAAACAAGTCTTTGGGCAAACAAGTGCCAATCTTTCTTAGTGTCTCCTCTGATGAATGGGAAGTGTTCCAGTGTTTTTGTCTGTCATGTACAAATGTGGAATATTGAGGTTGTTTTTTCTGTCTCAAGCCCCTTCTAGAAAAGCGAAACACGCTGTGAGCAGGATTTGAACCTGCGCAGGGAAACCCCATTGGATTTCAAGTCCAACGCCTTAACGACTCGGCCATCGCAGCTGATTGACAATGGCACTTCATCGTTTTTGCCTAACTGATTTTTAAATCAAATACCTGATGAAAAGTTTAAATCACCCATTGTTCGCAACTAAAATCCAGTCAGTGAAAGATCAATATTTTAGCCCAGTAGATATACTTTCCCAAATGCTCTTTTTGAAAAAAAAATATATATATTTTCTTAAATGTAGACTTTATGACCACACAAATCAACTTTGCCCAGACTTGAAGCTTTCCTGGATACTGATTTATTATCTCAGTAAAAGAGTTTGCCACATACCAAAAACACTGGGTTTAGTACTGTAGAAAATACTCAGGATTAAACAAGTCTTTGGGCAAACAAGTGCCAATCTTTCTTAGTGTCTCTTCTGATGAAGGGGAAATGTTCCAGTGTTTTTGTCTGTCATTTACAAATGTGGAATATTGAGGTTGTTTTTTCCGTCTCCATCCCCTTATAGAAAAGATAAACACGCTGTGAGCAGGATTTGAACCTGCGCAGGGAAACCCCATTGGATTTCGAGTCCAACGCCTTAACGACTCGGCCATCACAGCTGATTGACAATGGCACTTCATCGTTTTTGCCTGACTGATTTTTAAATCAAATACCTGATGAAAAGTTTAAATCACCCATTGTTCGCAAGTATAATCCAGTCAATGAAAGATCAATATTTTAGCCCAGTAGATATACTTTCCCAAATGCTCTTTTTGAAAAAAAAAAAATTTGTTCTTAAATGTATACTCTATCCCTGATAGAAAAGAGAAACACACTGTGAGCAGGATTTGAACCTGCGCGGGGAAACCCCATTGGATTTCAAGTCCAACACCTTAACGACTCGGCCATCACATCTGATTGACAATGGCACTTCATCGTTTTTGCCAGAAACATTTACTACACTATTGGATCTTCACTCAAGGGAAAAGTTTAAAAGTTTTCAAAAGATAAATGGGAAGAGATAAGTCAAATGTATAAAACAGGAATTGGAATACAAGGATATCCAATAACGAGTAACTGTTAATAAAATTGGGATCGTTCATTTTACAACAGGACAGATAACAGATGATCCGCAGGAGGTGGAGATAGAAGGCTCAACCATGGATTGGTTTAACATTGAGCTGAAAACATGAGCTAACTGACAAATGCAGGCGTACTTGTCTCTTTACCACATCCTCTCTCTGAAGAGGTTGGCACTGGTAACTATGGAGATGTGTTTTCCTGCAGGAGAAATGGAAGCATCCACTTTGGAAAGGTTTGGGAGAAAATAAAAATCTATCCTGTTCAGCACACTCTTAACAGTCTTTGTGTGTTCGGGTAAGAAATGTTATTCCATCTTACTAATTCCGAGGTGTAAATTCACTTATTTACAACACGTACAGCCATACAGCCGCTCTCAGATGTCGGAACTTGTCTGAACAAGTGAACAACAAAAAGCCATAAAATAGAATCTCAGACAGAGATTCCAGGTTCAGAATTAAAACCCATAGATAAAATATAATTTC
>NC_050528.1:17532172-17533314 GCF_002922805.2 Oryzias melastigma
GATATTGAGAAAATTCGATGAGAGACGACACGTCCGAAAACATTTCTATCACAAACACAAAAATGTGTTTTGAAAGTAAATAAAAAGATTTCAAAAGCAAGCATTTAATATTCTCATTTGCTAATTGGTAAATTTTGTTTGAAAATTGAAGCTTTAGATCGCAATTTAGGACATTTTGATTTCAAAACTGCGACTTTTGTTCTCAATGTGGTGGCACAAGTATAACTTCAAAGATGATTGCTTAAGGGTTATCACGTTAACTTTCTGTGGTATTTCCAACAACAAGGAGGCTCCGCCCAGACCCAGTACACACCTCCATGTTGTTTTTGAGGAATCCTTAAGTGACTGAATACTGATCTACCAAGTTTTGGCTTAATTATTTAAAATATTTGATAGATGGACGGACAAGATTCAATTTGAGGTTTTGGAAAAGTTATTCAAATCTACTGTCCCCTGTGAGGCTCTGTGATTAATTTGTTGGATGTGGCTCTTTGATCTTCTGCAGCTAGTTCTACATTTCGCCCCACTCTGTTCATCCTGCGCCCCCTGTTGATGCCCAACGCGCCCCCCACGCCAACAAGCTCCAAGTCTCCAGAAGTATGCCTGGCACTTGACTTCCGTCCAAGTGGAGGATACATGAGGCTGAATGGGTATAAGGCTTTGAGCACCAGCAATGCCCCCGTGTCCACCAATAGTAAAACGTACTTCTTTGCTGGTATCAGCGATGAGCCCATCAACACCTGTGAGATGAATGGAGTGACTGTCGAGCCCAAAAGTGGTGAGAAGCTCTCCAGGTCTACTGGTCTGAAGCTAACTGCTCACATTAAAGCTGATTTTTTCTAAAAACACAAAATGATCATGAACATTCTCACTTGAGAAGGGCTGCCATCCATTTAACATTGTGTTCTTTGTTCCCATAGACCCCGGCAACGGCGGAGATGCAGGTCAGTGGTCTTAGCCCAGGAAAACATTCATAGTTTACCTATACCTGAACATGGACAAACATAACTGATGTCCGCACCTGTTACACCAGTATACTTCCAGGTACACCTGTATATTTCGTATATATACCTTGTTTTCAGTCATCCTGTAAATATCCAAAAACTTTATATTTTTTATCTTATGGCATTCAGAGTGAGCTG
>NC_050528.1:17533408-17533791 GCF_002922805.2 Oryzias melastigma
TGTACAGTACCTGAGCAAAAATCAAAACACCTGTATGCACCTGAATACACCTAATATACCTGAACACACCTGGATGCACCTGTTTACTTTTGATAAATTGGTCCAGGTAACTTAGAATGAGAGGAGGACTTGAAAATAATTCCAATTCTAGGACCCTGACGGCTGATTTTTCTGTGCCTCTCACAGCCCCCACGTCTACAACAACCACGGTGAAACCTACTGTTAAACCAACAAAACCGACTGATGTCCGACGTAAGTTACAAACTCCTCTCAACTCTGACAAACTGAACTCAGAAGTCTTTTCTAAACATGACTCCATAGATGATTCTCTGAATCTATCTAAAGTGATTCTGACATTAAAAGAAATCTGAAAAGAAGCTTGA
>NC_050528.1:17535233-17540229 GCF_002922805.2 Oryzias melastigma
CCCGAGCCGTTCTGGCACCCCGAGTAGATGTGGTACCTACACCGGCATACTGACGTTTCTGAGCTTCATTCTTTTGTTCACTTTTTAAACTGTCTGACGTCGGATCCTGCTGGAAGCTACGTCGCTAAACACGAGCTTTAGCTGTTATTTTAGTTGGAAGTGAGAGACTTGATGAGCCGAATCAGAACAAGGAAGTGAGGACGTTAACCACTACTGATCGGTCAGATTGATGACATGTGATCAAGCCTCTAACAATGATTGGCGGAGACAGTTGAAGGGGGAGGGACATCTAAAAGCTGAGTTTGACGCTAGTTTTGCGGCTGGATTGCAGTAACATCATTCTGATTAGTCATTTATAGAATCAAAGAAATATTTATTTTACCATCTTGCATATTCCAAACTATCCAGTGTTGAATCAGGGCCGTTTGGACGAACACAGAGCTGATACTATAGTGATGGTAAATGTTTTAGAAATGTGAAATGGCTAATTTCTCGCGGCACACCAGACCATCTCTCACGGCACACTAGTGTGCCGCGGCACACTGGTTGAAAAACACTGTTTTAGACATCTGAATTCTCCAACAAGGAGGTGGGCAGAGTCTCCATCCTTTTGATTAGAAATTTAATTCTAATTCCTTCACAATTCCAAAACAAGGAATAGAAGTTCCTGTTTTGATACCTTCAGCTATTAAAACATGACGCATAGTTGTGTTTTTCAATACACAAAAGCAAAGAAGTTGCAGTGTATGGCTTTAAATACTTCAGGTAAAATTATGCAAACTCAAAAAACCCCAAAAATGAACAACAATTGAAAATCCTTTTGGGAGAAAATGAGATTAAAGACCATAAACAGCAGAACAAATGCAAACATGTTCATGGTGTAACCATGAAAAAGCAATGTGACCCTCCATAAAAACATCTGGTAGTTATGGTAACACTAAACCAACCATATGGTTACTAAATGTTCTTTTAGTTTACATTTCTGCAAAGACATAAACCGTGTTCCGTTAGAACCGGACATGAAGCCTCGAATGTTCTGGAGTGGGGGATGTAAGGTGTGAGGACGGTCTGGGATGGATGAAGTGCTGCTTTAGTTTCTGTGTGGGTGTCCCTGTTTAGATCCAGATTTTTAAGTTAATCTGATTTTGCGTGTCAGCTTGTTGTAGCTGCAGCTGCCGTGTCCTCAGCTCAACTGTGATTTGAACCCGCCCTCAGAATCGGGGAAAAAGCTGCAGTTTCAAACATGTTCCATTAAAGCCAAATAAATTCTGCTTCCTCTGGTGACACATTAGACTACAAGACTGCAGAGTCCTTTAGCATGGAAATCCTCACATTTTCTAAAGGTCTGCTGCTCTGCTTTTTGCCGAAACACATTTTTCAGTCTGAGAGCAGCAGCATCATCTTCCTGTGGTTGCAAGTTTTTGTATTGGCGGTTTTCACTGTGTATGGGCTGGTACCACGATGATTAAACCTGCATTCAGAGCTGTGCAAAAACCTGCTGGTTCATCTACTTCTCTACTAAAATCCAGGAATCCTGCAGAGAAAGCAGAACTCAGGAGTAGCTGCTGTGTTTGCAGCTGGATCCTCTGCCGCACATCCCTGCAGGAAAACTCTCTCCCACATCTTCCTCTTCGGGATTCTGGATTTTGTGTTCTCCAGCTGCAGAAAGCTTCTCCTGCTTCAGAGCTGGGAAATCCAAGCAGTTCCTCTCCCAGTTTGTTCCTCAGGTCTCCAGCTCTACATGAATCTACTAAAAAAGTCTGTGAGGATTTATTTGTGCTACTTTCAAGAGGTTTGAGAGCTCTGAGGTTTTTGTACGAGGCTGCATCACTGTGCTGCTCTTACGTTTGGAAACCCGATCAGGCTCACCGTCATTCCTGCAGGTAAGAGAATATCCCATTTCTGATCATCATTTCAGGGAGAACAGCAGTTTCTGTGGTGTTTGTTGGTCTCAGAATCTAGTTTTGTATTTTGTACTTAAATTCGATGATCGATGAAACAGCATTTTTTTTTGCTTCCTGAGGAAAAAAACTGAAAATATCAGATGATCTCGGTGTCCGGATGTTCTGCAAACTTGGTTTTTATGAATTCAGAATCTAAAGATCTTCAGAATCCTGCAAATGGGACCTGCAGCTGGAGTGACCGTTTTTGCTCAGTAGAGGATATCTGAAACCGTTTCAGTCCAAGACAAACGATACAAAAGGAAAGAGTTCAGAGAGGAAACAAATGGAGTTTGATGGCTGTAAATCAGTCTTCTAAACTTTGAGAAACTCCTGACAAAAGTTACTCTGCGGGCGCTTAATGAAACTGGCTTCATGTGCGATTTGTGTCGCTCAACCTCCTTCTTTTGTTGAGGTCCGGCTTTAGTTTTAAACACAAAAACATTGTTTTTTTTAATTTGTTGCATCTAATCTTCCCAAATTTGACAGTAATGTCATTTTAAACAAGTCTAAAGATTTCTTTAAATTTGTCCCTAATAAACCAGATAGAAAATGTGAAAACTGGCTGATGTTCATCCATAGAGACAAATGTTAGGAACCAGTTAATTTATAGATAAGAAAACGTTTTTTTCATACTTATATCGTACATATACATTGAAATGTTTAAGTGTCATCATTAGACTTTCAAGTTTGATTAGATCAAATTTAGATGTCTGAAAAATAATCTATAAAAACTCAAGAGAGCTTTGATTCGGTTACAGAAAAAAAATTCTTAGCCGTAATTCATCTGTTAGTGCCGTTCTGACTGTTAGATGTTTTTAGTCTGTGCGTGGAACTGACATTATCCTGAAAAAGACTTCACAATACACTTCCCACACACATGACAATGGGATTTTCCATAAGGTGACTACGTGAGCCTGAGGGGAACTGCAACATGCCCCTGGTTCACCCTTGAGATGCTTAAATTAAGATTCCCTAACGCTTCTTTGACAAGTCTGAACAACTCAACAACTTGCAGCATCTGTACGGGTCAATCCCCCCCTGTGACTAAAGCTTTAGGAAGAAGAAACATTTGTTTTTAGTGGGGATATTCAGGAAGTTAAGGGTCAAGCACATAAAGATTGACCAGGATCAAGAGTCTTGCGTAAGGACCCAATCTGGATGGAGATCAATGGACACCCTGGGAATTGAACCCAGGGCTCCTGCATGCAAACCCTATGCTTAACCCACTGAGCCATCCAGCCGCTTAATGCTTTTACGATGACAAATTCAAAAAAATTGTCCCTTTAAGTGCAAAAAAGCACTTAATTAATCTCATTAGTTGTTACATTTTCAGATGATCGCTTACATCACTACATTTCATGGGAAAAATGTCCCATTTTCACTTTGTAGTACCATGTCAATTATGTAATGTTAAAGAAAAATCAACGTACACGTTTTTAAACAAATCTTGTCACATTTTAAACGAATGACCAAATCTGCAGCATTTTTAATAAAATTAATCATCTTTGATCTGGAGTAGGTCAGAGGTCACTTAAACTTATCTAAAGTTCATGTACCATGAACATATATTTAAGATGTTCTATTTTTTAAATGCAAGAGTAAATAAAAAAAAGAAAAAGCAACAGAAAAAAATGTAATTTTAGACCCATCTCACAAGTGAGTTGTGCTAATTTTAGAGGACACCTGAGGGCACCTTAACCACGTTGGTGACCCCTGGTTTACGCGATTAAAGGGAATTAGTTGATTCTGACCGGCTTTTTATTTCAGCTTTGTGCCGATATTTTGTCTCATATGTGCTTGAAATCTTTTTAAATGACAAACAAATCTAAAATAAAAACAAACTTTTTACCAATATTTTGCGTCAGAGGAATTATAAATTGCAGACCTGTTTAGTGTAATGTCAGCAGATAAACTTTGCAGTTTGTTTTTCAGTTTCAGGAGATTGTTAGCTATAAATTCACAAATCTGACTAAATAAAATTGCATCAATACTAAAATAAAGTATGAATTATTTAAAAAATAAATTTTCTTCAGCCAAAGAGGCAAAATTAGATAATAGTTAGATAAATATAGTTAGTATAATTAGTTAGATAAATATAGGAATTTGATTGGCTAAAATCTAGACCAGCATGAACCCTCATGTCTCTGATTGGCTCTTTGGTTTCAGATATTATGCTAAACTGAAAGATATTGAGAAAATTCGATGAGAGACGACACGTCCGAAAACATTTGTATCACAAACACAAAAATGTGTTCTGAAAGCAAATAAAAAGATTTCAAAAGCAAACATTTAATATTCTCATTTGCTAATTGGTAAATTTTGTTTGAAAATTGAAGCTTTAGATTGCAATTTAGGACATTTTGATTTCAAAACTGCAACTTTTGTTCTCAGTGTGGTGGCACAAGTATAACTTCAAAGATGATTGCTTAAGGGTTATCACGTTAACTTTCTGTGGTATTTCCAACAACAAGGAGGCTCCGCCCAGACCCAGTACACACCTCCATGTTGTTTTTGAGGAATCCTTAAGTGACTGAATAATGATCTACCAAGTTTTGGCTTAATTATTTAAAATATTTGATAGATGGATGGACAAGATTCAATTTGAGGTTTTGGAAAAGTTATTAAAATCTGCTGTCCCCTGTGAGTCCCTGTGATTAATTTGTTGGATGTTGCTCTTTGATCTTCTGCAGCTAGTTCTACAGTTCGCCCCACTCTGTTCATCCTGCGCCCCCTGTTGATGCCCAACGCGCCCCCCACGCCAACAAGCTCCAAGTCTCCAGAAGTATGCCTGGCACTTGACTTCCGTCCAAGTGGAGGATACATGAGGCTGAATGGGTATAAGGCTTTGAGCACCAGCAATGCCCCCGTGTCCACCAATAGTAAAACGTACTTCTTTGCTGGTATCAGCGATGAGCCCATCAACACCTGTGAGATGAATGGAGTGACTGTCGAGCCCAAAAGTGGTGAGAAGCTCTCCAGGTCTACTGGTCTTAAGCTAACTGCTCACATTAAAGCTGAAGTTTTCTAAAAACACAAAATGATCATGAGCATTC
>NC_050528.1:17541031-17554733 GCF_002922805.2 Oryzias melastigma
GTCTATAGTTATCCAATCATGAATGTATTTTAGATAACAGCATAACTGATCCGTTTTGATATTTGCTAAGTCCAGACCACCCTCCTCGTCTGGTGATTGTAGAGTACTGAGTTTAAGCTTGGGCTTACGTTTGCTCCATATAAAAGAACTGAGCCAACTGTTGAGGTTCTTTATATCTTTATTTGAAAATAATATGGGGATCATCCTTATAGGATATAACAGACGTGGTAATATTCTCATTTTAATAGGAGAAATCCTTCCTAACCAAGATAAAGGGAGGGAATTCCATCTATCCTTTTCCTGTTTAATTTTGTCAAATAATGGGTTCAAATTTGTTTCATAAATACCATTAAATGCAGGAGTTATGAAAATACCCAAGTACAGAACACCTGCTGGAGACCATTTAAAAGGAAAGTAAAGCTGAATATTAGGTACTGATTTAAGGCTTCCAAGTGGTATAGCTTCAGATTTGTTTAAATTTACTCTGTACCCTGAAAACCTGCTCAATAATCTTTAATAAGGCTGGAACAGATGTCTGAGATTGTGAGATAAAAATCAAAACATCATCTGCGTACAGGGACATTTTATGATGTCTGTTTGATTTTCTGTCTGATTTTTCTGTGCCTCTCACAGCCCCAACATCTACAACAACCAAGGTGAAACCTACTGTTAAACCAACAAAACAGACTGTTGTCCCACGTAAGTTACAAACTCCTCTCAACTCTGACAAACTCAACTCAGAAGTCTTTAGTCATCCAATCATGAATGTATTTTAGATGACAGCATAACTGATCCGTTTTGATATTTGCTAAGTCCAGACCACCCTCCTCGCCTGGTGATTGTAGAGTACTGAGTTTAAGCTTGGGCTTACGTTTGCTCCATATAAAAGAACTGAGCCAACTGTTGAGGTTCTTTATATCTTTATTTGAAAATAATATGGGGATCATCCTTATGGGATATAACAGATGTGGTAATATTCTCATTTTAATAGGAGAAATCCTTCCTAACCAAGATAAAGGGAGGGAATTCCATCCATCCTTTTCCTGTTTAATTTTGTCAAATAATGGGTTCAAATTGGTTTCATAAATACCATTAAATGTAGGAGTTATGAAAATACCCAAGTACAGAACACCTGCTGGAGACCATTTAAAAGGAAAGTAAAGCTGAATATTAGGTACTGATTTAAGGCTTCCAAGTGGTATAGCTTCAGATTTGTTTAAATTTACTCTGTACCCTGAAAACCTGCTCAATAATCTTTAATAAGGCTGGAACAGATGTCTGAGATTGTGAGATAAAAATCAAAACATCATCTGCGTACAGGGACATTTTATGATGTCTGTTTGATTTTCTGTCTGATTTTTCTGTGCCTCTCACAGCCCCAACATCTACAACAACCAAGGTGAAACCTACTGTTAAACCAAGCAAACCGACTGTTGTCCACCGTAAGTTACAAACTCCTCTCAACTCTGACAAACTCAACTCAGAAGTCTTTTCTATACGTGACTCCATAGATGATTCTCTGAATCATTCTAAATCGATTCTGAAATTAAAAGACATCTGAAAAGAAGCTTAAACAAAAACAATGATGGTAAAAAGATGTAATGTTCTGTTAACCTCTGTTGTATAGGTTCTCTTAATATTGCTCTGCTGTCTTTTAATTTTTTCTATGTTTGTTATCACTTGTTCTGTCATGTTCTTAAAATTCTTTTAAAATTGCATGTAAAAAACATTTTAAAAAATTAGACTTGCTTTTACCAAACAAACCGTTCACGTGGGTCATGCTGAATGGCACAAAAACCCACTATGAATACAAGTTTGATTGATTAATTTAGCATAATGTTTTTTGTTTTTAATGAGAAGAGGATTTGGGGTTCAAATCTCAGGATTGCCTCTGTTTGTGTTCATTACTCTAAAAATCTATATACTGCTAAAAATATTTTTTTTTGCTAAAGAAAGTGTTCTAAACCTGATCTGGTCCAAAAACTTTGAGTTAGTACTCGGAGTTCCTAACTGATCCAAAACTTTCCAAAACTTGTAATCATTTAAAAAACAAATCAAACTCTAAAAATTCTCCAAACCCTCTTCAAGTTCTGTCACATGCCTAAAATTCTTCAACATTTGCTTTATTTTCTTATTCACAGCAGTTGTGGAAGATGTTTATCCAAGTGAGTTCCCAAGCACACCTCAGTGCACCACACAATAACATTTGGATCCAGAGTCCATCAGATCTGACTGACCTGTTTGTCTGCTTCCAGAGAGGAGCAGGCTGAACCTGTACACGGTGGTGATGAACGGCGTGCGCCTGCTGCTCACAAAGGCTCTGGCCTTCAGCACCATCCTGACCGTCAAAGCCCTGATCTTCTGACCACGCCCTCAGGAGAGCCAAGCCACGCCCTCTGTCATTTTTTACAGTTTCTATTAAAATCTTTTTCAGAAATATAAATGATTGTAACGTTTCTTTCCTGCTTTTACAAACAACTTATTCTGTACAATAACTGTAATCATGTTTTTTTTTGTTCTTTTTAACCAAATATATTTAGAAATTCATTTTTTGTGGTGTTTCTGTTTCCCTCACATGATGCACCAATATTTTTAATCCAATGATTTTGTTTTCAGGTTTTTTTGTCATTTCATTTAGTTTCTACTATAAATAAACTTTTTCTGCTCTGAGTTCGATTGCCTTATTTTGTTTGTGTTTAAAAGCATTTTTTAGTGTTTTAGACATCTGAATTCTCCAACAAGGAGGTGGGCGGAGTCTCCATCCTTTTTATTAGAAATTTAATTAGAATTCCTTCACAATTCCAAAACAAGGATTAGAAGTTCCTGTTTTGACACCTTCAGCTATTAAAACATGACACAGTTGTGTTTTTCAATACACAACAGTATTAAATAAGTTGCAGTGTATGGCTCTAAATACTTCAGGTAAAATTATGCAAACTCAAAATACCCAAAAAATGATCAACAATTGAAAATCTAATGGGAGAAAATGAGATTAAAGACCATAAAACAGCAAAACAAATGCAAACATGTTCATGGTGTAACCATGAAAAAGCAATGTGACCCTCCATAAACACATCTGGTAGTTATGGTAACACTAAACCAACCATATGGTTACTAAATGTTCTTTTAGTTTACATTTCTGCAAAGACATGAACCGTGTTCCGTTATCAGAACCGAACATGCTTCCTCTGGTGACACATTAGACTACAAGACTGCAGAATCCTTTAGCATGGAAATCCTCACATTTTCTAAATGTCTGCCGCTCTGCTTTCTGCCGAAACACAGTTTTCATTGTGAGAGCGGCAGCATCATCTTCCTGTGGTTGCAAGTTTTTGTATTGGCGGTTTTCACTGTGTATGGGCTGGTACCACGATGATTAAACCTGCATTCAGAGCTGTACAAAAACCTGCAAGTTCATCAACTTCTCTACTAAAATCCAGGAATCCTGCAGAGAAAGCAGAACTCAGGAGTAGCTGCTGTGTTTGCAGCTGGATCCTCTGCCGCTCATCCCTGCAGGAAAACTCTCTCCCACATCTTCATCTTCGGGATTCTGGATTTTGTGTTCTCCAGCTGCAGAAAGCTTCTCCTGCTTCAGAGCTGGGAAATCCAAGCAGTTCCTCTCCCAGTTTGTTCCTCAGGTCTCCAGCTCTACATGAATCTACTAAAAAAGTCTGTGAGGATTTATTTGTGCTACTTTCAGGAGGTTTGAGAGCTCTGAGGTTTTTGTACGAGGCTGCAGCACTGTGCTCTTACATTTGGAAACCCGATCAGGCTCACCGTCATTCCTGCAGGTAAGAGAATATCCCATTTCTGATCATCATTTCAGGGAGAACAGCAGTTTCTGTGGTATTTGTTGGTTTCAGAATCTAGTTTTGTGTTTTGTACTTAAATTCGATGATCGATGAAACAGCATCATTTTTGCTTCCTGAGGAAAAAATGAAAATATCAGATGATCTCAGTGTCAGGACGTTCTGCAATGAATTCAGAATCTAAAGAGGTTCAGAATCCTGCTAACGGGACCTGCAGCAAGATTGATCGTTTCTGCTCAGTAGAAGATATCTGAAACCGTTTCAGTCCAAGACAAACGATACAAAAGGAAAAAGTTCAGAGAGGAAACAAATGAGGTTGATTGCTGTAAATCAGTCTTCTAAACTTTGAGAAACTCGTGACAACAGTCACTCTGCAGGCATTTAATGAAACTAGCTTCATGTGCGGTTTGTGTCGCTTAACAGTCTTCTTTTGTTGAGGTCCGGTTTTAGTTTTAAATGCATAAAAAACATTAATTTGTAATATGTTGCATCTAATCTTCCTGAATTTGTCAGTAATGTCATGTTAGGAGCTAGTTCATTTATAGATAAGAAAAAGAGTTTTTCATATTTATGACATCGTACATATACATCAAAATGTTTAAGTGTCATCATTATAGTCATTCAAGTTAATTAGAGAGATTAGAGACTGCTCTGGTTGACCTGCTGCAAGTCTCTAATTTAAAGATAAAGGTCCTTAGAGGCCTGGGTGCCTGTTCATTGAGGCATTTGAAAATCATTTTTAAAAAGCTAAAATTAATAAAATTGGTAAAGGTTAAAATGTTATATTTCATTAAAATTTGACAGTGATGATATCTAATTAGTTTTCTGTCGAGTATCTTCAGTGCCCGATTATTAAGCCTCTCCACTGGTTTGAGTTTGGTCTGACTGGATTGTGACCAAACAGTAATTCCATAACACAGGTGAGAAAAGATCATGGAGTTTAAAAATATCCAAGCACATTCCGCAGTCAGGCAGTGTCGTATTAATTTAAATCAGCTCATGTTTGATCGGACCACCTTGCAGACTTTTTTAACATGGCTTTTGAAATTTAATTGGGAATCCAGCATTATTCCAAGATATTTTTCCACCTGTACTTGATCAATTAATTTTCCATTTCTAAAAACGTGCAAGGAGTTGGCAATGGCGTTTTTTTTAATGGAAAAACACACACATTTCGTCTTCTTTGTGTTGAGTGTTAAACGGGAGTCTATAAGCCAAGTGGATGTATTTTTTAAACTATTGGTTAATTTTTCACTGACTGTGTTACCATCTTTGGCAGAAACATGAACAACAGTGTCATCAGCATACATATGGAGACTGATGTTAGGGCAAACTTCTGGGAGATTGTTTATATACAGACTGAAGAGAATTGGACCGAGAATGGTTCATTGAGGAATTCCAGTTACAGTTTTATGAAGACTTGATTTACAGTTATTAATTACAACACATTGTTCCCGATTTAGTAAGTAAGACCGGAAACAAGACAAAGAGCGTCTAGAGAAATGGAAGGAAGAGAGCCTAGAAATGAGTATGCTATGGTTTACAGTACTTCACAATACACTTCCCACACACATGACAATGGTATGTTCCATAAGGTGGCCACGCTTGCCTGAGGGGAACTGCAAGATACACCTGCTTCACAACATTTGTTTTTATTGGGGATATTCTGGAAGTTAAGGGTGACTGCTGGGGTTTAGCTGTGCCGGGGGAGAATGTAAAGCCAATGTTTTTACTGTAGCTGTGACACGCTGTAACTATGGGTTACCATAGTTACCACTGTAACTGTGGTAACTATGGTAACACAGTGATGTCCAGTGAGATCAGCATTTCAATGCTTTTATGATGACAAATTTGAAAAATGAGTCCTTTTATTTTCCGATAAAAGGGTAAACTTGTATGTGCACGCAAAAAGTTTAATTATAACATCAGAGCTGTCACCAACAACATCTAAATAACACTCGCTCTTTGAAAGTTCATACGATTAACAGGAATCATTTGATTCTGACTGGCTTTTTATTGCAGCTTTGTGCTGATATTTTGTCTCATATGTGCTTGAAATCTCTTTAAATGACAAAAAAATCTCAAAGAAAATCAAACTTTTTACCAATATTTTGCGTCAGAGGAATTATAGATCGGGCTGCACGGTGGCGCTGTGGTTAGCGCTCTTGCCTCACAGCGAGAAGGCCCCGGTTCGACTCCCGGCTGGGACCTTTCTGTGTGGAGTTTGCATGTTCTCCCCGTGCATGCGTGGGTTTTCACCGGGGACTCCGGCTTCCTCCCACCGTCCAAAAACATGCTCCATAGGTTAATTGGATGACTCTAAATTGCCCCTAGGTGTGAGAGTGAGAGTGAATGGGTGTGTGACTGAGGCCCTGCGACAGACTGGAGACCTGTCCAGGGTGTACCCCGCCTTCGCCCTTCAGTAGCCGGGATAGGCTCCGGCACCCCGCGACCCCGAAAGGGACAAAGCGGTCAAGAAGATGGATGGATGGAATTGTAGATGGCAGACCTGTTTAGTGTAATGTCAGCAGACAAACTTTGCAGTTTCTTTTACGGCTTCAGGAGATTGTTAGCTTCACAAATCTGACTAAATAAAATTGCATCAATACTAAAATAAAGTATGAATTATTTAAAAAATAATTTTTCTTCAGCCAAAGAGGCAAAATTAGATAATAGTTAGATAAATATAGTTAATATAATTAGTTAGATAAATATAAGAATTTGATTGGCTAAAATCTAGACCAGCTTGAACCCTCATGTCTCTGATTGGCTGTTTGGTTTCAGATATTATGCTAAACTGAAAGATATTGAGAAAACGCGATGAGAGACAACACGTCCGAAAACATTTGTAGCACAAACGCAAAAATGTGTTTGGAAAGTAAATAAAAAGATTTCAAAAGCAAACATTTAATATTCTCATTTGCTTCTTGATACATTTTGTTTGAAAATTGAAGCTTTAGATTGCAATTTAGGACATTTTGATTTCAAAACTGCAACTTTTGTTCTCAATGTGGTGGCACAAGTATAACTTCAAAGATGATTGCTTAAGGGTTATCACGTTAACTTTCTGTGGTATTTCCAACAACAAGGAGGCTCGGCCCAGACACAGAACACACCTCCATGTTGTTTTTGAGGAATCCTTAAGTGACTGAATACTGATCTACTAAGTTTTGGCTTGATTATTTAAAATATTGGATGGATGGACGGACAGGATTTAATTTGAGGTTTTGGAAAAGTTATTCATATCTACTGTCCCCTGTGAGTCCCTGTGATTAATTTGTTGGATGTTGCTCTTTGATCTGCAGCTCGTTCTACAGTTCGCCCCACTCTGTTCATCCTGCGCCCCCAGTTGATGCCCAACGCACCCCCCACGCCAACAAGCTCCAAGTCTCCAGAAGTATGCCTGGCAAATGACTTCCGTCCAAGTGGAGGACTCATGAGGCTGAATGAGGATAAGGATTTGAGCACCAGCAATGCCCCCGTGTCCACCAAAAGTAAAACGTACTTCTTTGCTGGTATCAGCGATGAGCCCATCAACACCTGTGAGATGAATGGAGTGACTGTCGTGCCCAAAAGAGGTGAGAAGCTCTCCAGGTCTACTGGTCTTAAGCTAACTGCTCACATTAAAGCTGAAGTTTTCTAAAAACACAAAATGATCATGAGCATTCTCACTTGAGAAGGGCTGCCATCCATTTAACATTGTGTTCTTTGTTCCCATAGAGATGCAGGTCAGTGGTCTTAGCCCAGGAAAACATCCATAGTATACCCATACCTGAACATGGGCAAACATATCCCATGAATTTAAGCATACTTGAACACACCTGAGGACACTTGCATGCACCTGAACATAAATAGACCATACACCACTTAACATAACTGATGTCTGCACCTGTTACACTATTATACATCCGGGTACACCTGTATACACCTGAGGGCACATGTATGCACCTGTTACACCTGTGGGCACCTGTTCACACTCAAGCACACCTGAACAAACATGTATGTGCAGTACCTGAGCAAACATCAAAACACCTGTATGCACCTGAACACACCTGAATGGACCTGTTTACTTTTGATAAATTGGTTCAGGTAACTTAGAATGAGAGGAGGACTTGAAAATAATTCCAATTCTGGGACCCTGATGGCTGATTTTTCTGTGCCTCTCACAGAACCAACGTCTACAACAACCACGGTGAAACCTACTGTTAAACCAACAAAACTGACTGTTGTCCAACGTAAGTTACAAACTCCTCTCAACTCTGACAAACTCAACTCAGAAGTCTTTTCTAAACGTGAATCCATAGATGATTCTCTGAATCATTCTAAAGTGATTCTGACATTAAAAGAAATCTGAAAAGAAGCTTGAAACATCCACAATGATGGTAATAAGATGTAATGTTCTGTTAACCTCCGTTTTATAGCTTCTCTCATTATTGCTCTGCTGTCTTTTAATTTTTTCAATCTGTCTTTTTATATTTTTCTATGTTTCCTATTACTTGTTCTGTCGTGTTCTTAAAGTTCTTTCAAAATTGTATGTAAAAAAAACATTTTAAAAATTAGTTTTGCTTTTACCAAACAAACCGTTCACGTGGGCCATGCTGAAAGGCACAAAAATCCACTATGAATACAAGTTTGATTGATTAATTTTCCATAGTACCACCTTGTTTTTTTATTATGGCTTAGACACTTAGACATACAGGCTCAGATTCTAAGCAAGTTAGCAACTTGACCAAATACTTCAGGAGGAGAAAGAGAGAGAGAGAGAAAAAAAACAAACACAAAACACATTTACATAAGTCAGGTGAATAAAAAAAAAAAAAAAAAAGGTGACACGACAACCCGGATCTGAAAAGCCCCCTTAACATAATGGTAGCAACTTCAGGTTCCACATATCTAAAATAGGGACTAAATAAAATGGCCAGTCTTTTCATGTAATAAGCATGTCAGGTATTCCAGGGGAATCAAGTCCAATAACACTTTTTGCCATCCCTTAACTGTTGGCCTTTTTTCACTAATCCACTGTAGTAGTATGTTCTGTCCTGCAGCAAAAGTCAACACATAGTACAGTCCTTCCTTTTCTTCAGAGATTACATTTTTGTTTGGGAGTCCCAGAATGAGAGACAGGGGATCCAGCTCCAAGTGAAGTTCCAAAATATTCTATATCTCACAAATAATATTGGACCAATACTTTTGCAGTTTTGAGTCAGACCAAAAACTATGTGTCAAAGTTCCCGTTTCTGTTTTGCACTTCAAGCACAAGGTAGAGAGGTTAGAGTTGAAGTCATGTCTGCGATTTGGCGAGATGTGCATCCTGTGAATTATTTTTAGTTGTATAGATCGAATTTTGCTGCACACTAAGATTTTGTTAGTGTATTTCCAAATATTCTTCCAATTATTTTCACTATTAACAACTGACAATTCTTTCTCCCAAGTACTTTAAAGTTTACATGATAAGGATGGGGAAACAGATGACAATGTTTTATATAATGTGCTTATAGATGGCTTCCCAAATCCTTGGAATAGTATTTTTTCAACAGCAGTTTTTTAAAGTTTGTGGTTAATGTTGTGTTGCCTTGAATATAGTGTCTCACCTGCAGGTATCGAAAGAAATCCTGCTTAGGGATGTTATATTGATCAGATAGTTGCTCAAATGACATCAGGGTACTCTTGGAAAACATATCTTTGAGCATTTTAATGCCTTTATAAAACCACACTTCGAAAGCATTGTCTGACAAGTCAGGCTTTAACTGTTTTCAGTGTGACTGGGTTTTTACAACTCAGCTGAACATCTTTAAGCCAATGAAAAAACAACAAAGACCTAAAGTTGTACTGAGTTAGTGAATTTTCAATGAAGAGTGGGTCTATGTGATCCAATCATGAATGTATTTTAGAGAACAGCATAACCGATCCGTTTTGATATTTGGAAAGTCTAGGCTGCCCTCCTTGCCTGGTGATTGCAGAGTACTGAGTTTAAGCTTCTTTTTTATGAGAAGAGGATTTGGGGTTCAAATCTCAGGATTGTCTCTTCTTGTGTTCATTATTCTGAAAACCTATAAACTGCTACAAAGAAACATTTTTATTAAAGTTTGCAAAGTATGTACCTGAATACACCTAATATAACTGAACATCTAGACACATCTGAGCACACCTGAATGCGCCTGTTTACCTTAGATAAATTGGTCCAGGTAACTTAGAATGAGAGAAGGACTTGAAAATAATTCCAATTCTGGGACCCTGACGGATGATTTTTCTGTGCCTCTCACAGAACCAACGTCTACAACAACCAAGGTGAAAACTACTGTTAAACCAAGAAAACCGACTGTTGTTCCACGTAAGTTACAAACACCTCTCAACTCTGACAAACTCAACTCAGAAGTCTATAGTGATCCAATCATGAATGTATTTTAGATGACAGCATAACTGATCCGTTTTGATATTTGGTAAGTCCAGACCACCTTCCTCGCCTGGTGATTGCAGAGTACTGAGTTTAAGCTTGGGCTTACGTTTGCTCCATATAAAAGAACTGAGCCAACTGATGAGGTTCTTTATATCTTTATTTGAAAATAATATGGGGATCATCCTTATGGGATATAACAGACGTGGTAATATTCTCATTTTAATAGGAGAAATCCTTCCTAACCAAGATAAAGGGAGGGAATTCCATCCATCCTTTTCCTGTTTAATTTTGTCAAATAATGGGTTCAAATTGGTTTCATAAATACCATTAAATGTAGGAGTTATGAAAATACCCAAGTACAGAACACCTGCTGGAGACCATTTAAAAGGAAAGTAAAGCTGAATATTAGGTACTGATTTAAGGCTTCCAAGTGGTATAGCTTCAGATTTGTTTAAATTTACTCTGTACCCTGAAAACCTGCTCAATAATCTTTAATAAGGCTGGAACAGATGTCTGAGATTGTGAGATAAAAATCAAAACATCATCTGTGTACAGGGACATTTTATGATGTCTGTTTGATTTTCTGTCTGATTTTTCTGTGCCTCTCACAGAACCAACGTCTACAACAACCAAGGTGAAAACTACTGTTAAACCAAGAAAACCGACTGTTGTTCCACGTAAGTTACAAACACCTCTCAACTCTGACAAACTCAACTCAGAAGTCTATAGTGATCCAATCATGAATGTATTTTAGATGACAGCATAACTGATCCGTTTTGATATTTGCTAAGTCCAGACCACCCTCCTCGTCTGGTGATTGTAGAGTACTGAGTTTAAGCTTGGGCTTACGTTTGCTCCATATAAAAGAACTGAGCCAACTGTTGAGGTTCTTTATATCTTTATTTGAAAATAATATGGGGATCATCCTTATGGGATATAACAGACGTGGTAATATTCTCATTTTAATAGGAAAAATCCTTCCTAACCAAGATAAAGGGAGGGAATTCCATCTATCCTTTTCCTGTTTAATTTTGTCAAATGGATAGGGTGTGTGGTCCTTACTGCCTCAGCCAAAGGCTCTATGGCCAGAGCAAACAGAAGAGGTGACAGGGGGCAGCCTCACTGAGTTCCTCTATGTAAGGAAAACATATCTGATCTGAGACCATTAGTTAAAACAGATGATTGAGGGGCTGCCATATTACACCTTAATCCAGTTAATGAAATTATCCCCAAGACCAAATCTGTTCAAAGAATAAAACAAATAAGACCACTCCACGCAGTCAATGGCTTTTTCAGCATCCAATGAGAGTACAATACGCTCTTCATTAGGATGCTGAAAAGCCTGGATAATATTCTGAAATCGTCTAATGTTATTACAGGAATTCTGTCCCTTTATGAAACCTGTTTGGTCCTCTTTAACAATGTAGGGCTAAAGTTTCTCAAGTATAGCTGCCAAGATCTTTGCAAGTATCTTCCGATCAACATTAATTAAGGCAATGGGCCTGTTTACTTTTGATAAGTTGGTCGAGGTAACTTAGAATGAGAGGAGGACTTGAAAATAATTCCACTTCTGGGACCCTGACGGCTGATTTTTCTGTGCCTCTCACAGCCCCAACGTCTACAACAACCAAGGTGAAACCTACTGTTAAACCAACAAAACAGACTGTTGTCCCACGTAAGTTACAAACTCCTCTCAACTCTGACAAACTCAACTCAGAAGTCTATAGTGATCCAATCATGAATGTATTTTACATGACAGCATAACTGATCCGTTTTGATATTTGCTAAGTCCAGACCACCCTCCTCGTCTGGTGATTGTAGAGTACTGAGTTTAAGCTTGGGCTTACGTTTGCTCCATATAAAAGAACTGAGTCAATTGATGAGGTTCTTTATTACTTTATTTGAAAATAATATGGGGATCATCCTTATGGGATATAACAGATGTGGTAATATTCTCAATTTAATAGGAGAAATCCTTCCTAACCAAGATAAAGGGAGAGAATTCCATCCATCCTTTTCCTGTTTAATTTTGTCAAATAATGGGTTCAAATGTGTTTCATAAATACCATTAAATGTAGGAGTTATGAAAATACCCAAGTACAGAACACCTGCTGGAGACCATTTAAAAGGAAAAGAAAGCTGAATATTAGGTACTGATTTAAGACTTCCAAGTGGCATAGCTTCAGATTTGTTTAAATTTACCCTGTAACCCGAAAACCTGCTCAATAATCTTTAATAAGGCTGGAACAGATGTCTGAGATTGTGAGATAAAAATCAAAACATCATCTGCGTACAGGGACATTTTATGATGTGTGTTTTTAAGATGAAAGCCTTGAATAGGGTGTGTGGTCCTTACTGCCTCAGTCAAAGGCTCTATGGCTAGAGCAAACACAAGAGGTGGCAGGGGTAGGTAGGTAAGTCTAGCTGCCAAGATCTTTGCAAGGATCTTCCGATCAACATTAATTAGGGCAATGGGCTTCTATGAGGACCAGAGCTCTGGAAGAAACACAAAAAAAGAGGGGGTCGAAGACCCAAATTAGGAAATAACATTCACATATCAGTTCTAATGACCACATCCATGCTCAAGAGTTTTACAATGCTCTTCTGCTCCAGAGCACCCACAAAAGCAGCGGAATCCTCCGGTGAGCTGAATCTCTGTTGTTTCCCATTCACCGACACTCTCAGGGTCGCTGGATACGTCAACGAGTAATCTACATTAATTTTCCTCAGTTGGGTCTTCATGTCATCGAAAACTTTACATTTACGCACAACTTCTGCTGAATAGTCGTTGAACGAGATATTCGGACTGTTGCGTGCAGAGCCTTTATGATTAGACCGGCTGGGCCCGAGCCGCTTCCATCACACGGGATTTGTCAGTAAAGATATGAAACTTGACGATGAGCGGTCTCGGGTGCTGGCGCCACCTGCGGTTATCCAAATCGTCTATGTGGTCCAGCATTTGCTTGATCTGCTTCTCCATAAACGAAATCTTTGCGACTGAGTTGGTAGCCACATCCTTCACATCAGCGATGCGCTTTTCTGCATCGTCAATTCTTCCAGCAACCACTTGAATGTATGATGTCTGTTCTTTGACAGCCTCCAGCACTGTGGCAATCTTCGAGTTGATGACTTTAGTGAGGTTTTGAGTTACTCTGTCGAGCAGGTGCTCCATACTGGGCTTCGTTTTTGTGGAGCTGGCATCCACATTAGCTGCTTGATCCTCACGCTCATTGACCCTCCTCCATGAACTTTTCTTAATTCTAGGCATCATCTATGAGTTATTTTTAAAATAATTGTCAAAACCCAATGGTAAACACTGTACAGAGTAATTTTTTGTCTTCTTTATTCACACGGATAGGGGAAAATGAGTTAACAAGCCATCTTCCGTACTTTTAGACTCTGACGGCGGATTTTTCTGTGCCTCTCACAGCCCCAACGTCTACAACAACCAAGGTGAAACCTACTGTTAAACCAACAAAACAGACTGTTGTCCCAC
>NC_050528.1:17555337-17559743 GCF_002922805.2 Oryzias melastigma
ATGTACAGTACCTGAGCAGAGATCAATACCTCTATATGCACCTGAATACACCTAATATACCTGGATGTCTAAACACATCTGAGCACAACTGGGCATTTCTGAGCATACCTGAATGCACCTGAACGCATTTGTACTCACCTCAACACCCCTGTATGCACCTGAACATACCTAACCACACCTGAGCACACCTGAATGCACCTGTTTACTTTTGATAAATTGGTCCAGGTAACTTAGAATGAGAGGAGGACTTGAAAATAATTCCAATTCTGGGACCCTGACGGCTGATTTTTCTGTGCCTCTCACAGAACCAACGTCTACAACAACCACGGTGAAACCTACTGTTAAACCAACAAAACCGACTGTTGTCCAACGTAAGTTACAAACTCCTCTCAACTCTGACAAACTGAACTCAGAAGTTTTTTCTAAACATGACTCCATAGATGATTCTCTGAATCTATCTAAAGCGATTCTGACATTAAAAGAAATCTGAAAAGAAGCTTGAAACATCCACAATGATGGTAATAAGATGTAATGTTCTGTTAACCTCCGTTTTATAGCTTCTCTCATTATTGCTCTGCTGTCTTTTAATTTTTTCATTCTGTCTTTTTATATTTTTCTGTGTTTCTTATCACTTGTTCTGTCATGTTCTTAAAGTGTTCTTAAAATTGTATGTAAAAAAAAAAAAAAGATTGTAAAAATGACATTTGCTTTTACCAAACAAACCGTTCACGTGGCTCATGCTGAATAGCACAAAAACCCACTATGAATACAAGTTTGATTGATTAATTTTCCATAAAACCCCCATGTTTTGTTTTTTTTTAATGACAAGAGGATTTGGGGTTCAAATCTCAGGATTGTCCCTGCTTGTGTTCATTACTCTAAAATCTATAAATTGCTACAAATAAACATTTTTGCTAAAGTTTGCAAAGTGTTCTAAACCCTATCTTGTCGAAAAACTTTGAGTTAGTACTCAGAGTTCCCAACTGATCCAAAACTTTCCAAAACTTGTAATCATTTAAAAAACAAATCAAACTCGAAAAATTCTCCAAACCCTCTTCAAGTTCTGTCACATGCCTAAAATTCTTCAACATTTGCTTTATTTTCTTATTCACAGCAGTTGTGGAAGATATTTATCCAAGTGAGTTCCCAAGCACACCTCAGTGCACCACACAATAACATTTGGATTGAAGGATCCAGAACCCATCAGATCTGACTGACCTGTTTGTCTGCTTCCAGAGAGGAGCAGGCTGAACCTGTACACGGTGGTGATGAACGGCGTGCGCCTGCTGCTCACCAAGGCTCTGGCCTTCAGCACCATCCTGACCGTCAAAACCCTGGTCTTCTGACCACGCCCTCAGGAGAGCCAAGCCACGCCCTCTGTCATTTTTTACAGTTTCTATTAATAGTGTGAATGCATTGAATGCATTCACACTATTGAGATTCTTCATTTCCGTTTTCTTCCGTACGTTTTTCGGCACGTAAAAACTCAAGCACACTTTATGCGATTTACACAATCTTGGTATCAAAACGTTCAGCTCGTTAAGGACATTACTGCTTGTATTTTTAGTAGTTGTGCACTTTACAGTTTTTGCGTAGTTACACAATTTGTGCGTTTTCTTTAGCCCCATTATAACTAATAGGATTTTTTTACAAATTCCTGCAAATTACACACTTTATGCAATTTAAGCAATTTAAAACATTCAGCATGTCCAGAAATTCATGCTTGTACTTCCAGCATTGTTCAAATTCATGCAAGTTACACAAAATTACACAATTTAACACAACTTTACACAACTTTACACAATTTGAGCAAATTTGAGCAAATTTTAAGCAAATTCAGCCTTTTATGCAATTTTACCCATCCAGCATGTTCAGGAAATTCATGCTTTTAGTACACATGATTACAATTACACAAGTTACACAAATTTAACACAACTTTACACAACGCGATAATGCATTCACACATGCATTATCGGAGGTAATGCAATTGTTCTAGTTATTATTTATTTCTTTTCAGAAATATAAATGATTGTAACTTTTCTTTCCTGCTTTCACAAACAACTTATTCTGTACAATAACTGTAATCATGTTTTTATTGTTCATTTTAACCAAATATTTTTAGACATTTATTTTTTTCGGTGTCTCTGTTTCTCTCACATGATGCACCAATATTTTTTAATCCAATGATTTTTGTTTTCAGGTTTTTTTTTTGTAATTTCATTTAGTTTCTACTATTAAATAAACTTTTTCTGCTCTGAGTTCGATTGCCGTATTTTGTTTGTGTTTAAAAGCATTTTTTAGTGTTTTAGACATCTGAATTCTCCAACAAGGGGATGGGCGGAGTCTCCATCCTTTTGATTTGAAATTTAATTAGAATTCCTTCACAATTCCAAAACAAGGATTAGAAGTTCCTGTTTTGACACCTTCAGCTATTAAAACATGACACATAGTTGTGTTTTTCAATACACAACAGTATTAAATAAGTTGCAGTGTATGGCTTTAAATACTTCAGGTAAAATTATCAAACTCAAAATACCCAAAAAATGAACAACAATTGCAAATCTAATGGGAGAAAATGAGATTAAAGACCATAAACAGCAAAACAAATGCAAACATGTTCATGGTGTAACCATGAAAAAGCAATGTGACCCTCCATAAACACATCTGGTAGTTATGGTAACACTAAACCGCCCATATGGTTACTAAATGTTCTTTTAGTTTACATTTCTGCAAAGACATAAACCGTGTTCCGTTAGAACCGGACATGAAACCTCAAATGTTCTGGAGTGGGGGATGTAAGGTGTGAGGACGGTCTGGGATGGATGAAATGCTGCTTTAGTTTCTGTGTGGGTGTCCCTGTTTAGATCCAGATTTTAAATCAATCTGATTTTGTGAGTCAGCTTGTTGTTGCTGCAGCTGCCGTGTCCTCAGCTCAACTGTGATTGAACCCGCCCTCAGAATCGGGGAAAAAGCTGCAGTTTTAAACATGTTCCATTAAAGCCAAATAAATTCTGCTTCCTCAGGTGACACATTAGACTACAAGACTGCAGAGTCCTTTAGCATGGAAATCCTCACATTTCCTAAATGTCTGCTGCTCTGCTTTCTGCCGAAACAATTTTTCATTGTGAGAGCGGCAGCATCATCTTCCTGTGGTTACAAGTTTTTGTATTGGCAGTTTTCACTGTGTATGGGCTGGTACCACGATGATTAAACCTGCATTCAGAGCTGTACAAAAACCTGCTGGTTCATCTACTTCTCTACTAAAATCCAGGAATTCTGCAGAGAAAGCAGAACTCAGGAGTAGCTGCTGTGTTTGCAGCTGGATCCTCTGCCGCTCATCCCTGCAGGAAAACTCTCTCCCACATCTTCCTCTTCGGGATTCTGGATTTCGTGTTCTCCAGCTGCAGAAAGCTTCTCCTGCTTCAGAGCTGGGAAATCCAAGCAGTTCCTCTCCCAGTTTGTTCCTCAGGTCTCCAGCTCTACATGGATCTACTAAAAAAGTCTGTGAGGATTTTTTTGTGCTACTTTCAGGAGGTTTGAGACCTCTGAGGTTTTTGTACGAGGCTGCAGCACTGTGATCTCACATTTGGAGACCCGATCAGGCTCACCGTCATTCCTGCAGGTAAGAGAATATCCCATTTCTGATTATCATTTCAGGGAGAACAGCAGTTTCTGTGGCATTTGTTGGTTTCAGAATCTAGTTTAGTGTTTTGGACCGACGAAACAGCATCATTTTGCTTACTGAGAAAAAAACAGAAAATATCAGATGATCTCGGTGTCAGGATGTTCTGCAAAATTGGATTTATGAATTCAGAATCTAAAGATCTTCAGAATCCTGCGAATTGGGACCTGCAACCAGATTGCAGTTGTTTTGTTCAGTAGAAGTTATCTGAAACCATTTCAATCTGAGACAAACGATACAAAAGGAAAAAGTTCAGAGAGGAAAAAATGGAGTGTGACGGCCGTAAATCAGTCTTCTAAACTTTGAGAAATTCCAGGCAAAAGTTCTGGTTCCAGATTTGTTTCCTAAGTTAAGTGAATACATGTCTCACAAACAAGTGTAAATTGTATCATAAATTCAGACATACATTTTAAAAGAGAAGAGAGATGAAAACATATGGAGTAAATTTAGATTTAAATAATCAAAAAAAACTTCTTCCCTCTAAGGTTGTTTTCTAGGGAATAGAAATCCAGCAGCTTCAGAACATCCTGGTGAAAAGGCAGAAACATAGATTTTTATTAGTCTTGCAAACTGCAATGACACATGATTCAGGGTCATCTTTATGAGTTCAGAAACTGGGGCTGATTCAAAAGTGTTATTTTGTTTCATATTTAAATATGTTTTCATATTTAAATGATTTAGATTTCTGCAGATGTTGACAAAACTTTTCGGACACTATGTTCAT
>NC_050528.1:17561781-17569007 GCF_002922805.2 Oryzias melastigma
TCTGCCGCTCTGCTTTCTGCCGAAACACAGTTTTCATTGTGAGAGCGGCAGCATCATCTTCCTGTGGTTGCAAGTTTTTGTATTGGCGCTTTTCACTGTGTATGGGGTGGTACCACGATGATTAAACCTGCATTCAGAGCTGTACAAAAACCTGCAGGTTCATCTACTTCTCTAATAAAATCCAGGAATTCTGCAGAGGAAACAGAACTCAGGAGTAGCTGCTGTGTTTGCAGCTGGATCCTCTGCCGCTCATCCCTGCAGGAAAACTCTCTCCCACATCTTCCTCTTCGGGATTCTGGATTTCGTGTTCTCCAGCTGCAGAAAGCTTCTCCTGCTTCAGAGCTGGGAAATCCAAGCAGTTCCTTTCCCAGTTTGTTCCTCGGGTCTCCATCTCTACATGAATCTACTAAAAAAGTCTGTGAGGATTTTTTTGTGCTACTTTCAGGAGGTTTGAGAGCTCTGAGGTTTTTGTACGAGGCTGCAGCAGTGTGCTCTTACATTTGGAGACCCGATCAGGCTCACCGTCATTCCTGCAGGTAAGAGAATATCCCATTTCTGATCATCATTTCAGGGAGAACAGCAGTTTCTGTGGCATTTGTTGGTTTCAGAATCTAGTTTAGTGTTTTGGACCGACGAAACAGCATCATTTTGCTTACTGAGAAAAAAACAGAAAATATCAGATGATCTCGGTGTTCGGATGTTCTGCAAAATTGGATTTATGAATTCAGAATCTAAAGATCTTCAGAATCCTGCGAATTGGGACCTGCAACCAGATTGCAGTTGTTTTGTTCAGTAGAAGATATCTGAAACCATTTCAATCTGAGACAAACGATACAAAAGGAAAAAGTTCAGAGAGGAAAAAATGGAGTGTGACGGCCGTAAATCAGTCTTCTAAACTTTGAGAAATTCCAGGCAAAAGTTCTGGTTCCAGATTTGTTTTCCTAAGTTAAGTGAATACATGTCTCACAAACAAGTGTAAATTGTATCAAATACATTTTAAAAGAGAAGAGAGATGAAAACATATGGAGTAAATTTAGATTTAAATAATCAAAAAAAACTTCTTCCCTCTAAGGTTGTCTTAAGTTTTCAAACTTTCAGTGTCGATGTTTTCTAGGAATAGAAATCCAGCAGCTTCAGAACATCCTGGTGAAAAGGCAGAAACATAGATTTTTATTAGTCCTGCAAACTGCAATGACACATGATTCAGGGTCATCTTTATGAGTTCAGAAACTGAGGCTAGTTCAAAAGTGTGATTTTGTTTCATATTTAAATATGTTTTCATATTTAAATGATTTAGATTTCTGCAGATGTTGACAAAACTTTTCGGACACTATGTTCATTGGGGAAAAACAGCAAAATGTTTGACAGGAATATAGCTCTGGCATAAGTTGATTCCATCAAGTACAAAAAGAATGCATTGCAGTAAATTATTACTTCAAAAAACTGCAGTTTTTGCTGTTATTTTTAAATTGAAAAAAGATGTTGCATGAGTGTGAAATGTGATTTACAAACAAAGTTTTATTTGTACTTAATCATGTGATATCAGTGGTTATACCACTTAAGTTGAACCCAATCTCAACAAAAAACAAAAATCAAGAGATATCGAGGAACTAAAAATCGGATTTTTCCGTAACTTTTCTCGAGACTCTTTCTACAATTTCTTAAGTTAATTTTTGTGTTAGCGTGAATCGTTTGCTCCTTGAGTTTCACAGACTCAAAAGCTTGTAACTGATAGTTTTAGATTAAGGGTAATTAGAGTTAATTTGATCAATTCATTATCTTTAAGATGCATTAAAGTCTGTATTTCTCCCTGCTTTTGTTTTTTTTTATTTTTTAAATATAAGTAGCAGAAATTGAGACAGAGGTCGTGGAATCCTTCCAAATCTAAAGAGCTGGTCCCACTGGCTTTCACGGCCATATCACGGCTGGAGCACAAAAAAATTTCGTCCTCGTGGTTCAGACGCTGTTAGCAGTGGACTGGTAGTGTAACGGCCGGGATGTGGCCGCGGAATTAACGTGTATACACGTGGAACAAAATTTGCCCGCTGTTACAAGCGGAAAGAATTTTTGAACTGCACAAAAATTGAGACCGCGGGTGACTGCCTGTGGTACCAGCAGTACCGCAGTGCAATGGCCATGGAACAGCCGTGCAACAGTAGTTTCAGTGTGAGATCGGGCCCTGGAGCGAACGCCGGAACACGTGTTGGACGCTGAAATTCTGTGTTCGTGCACGGCTGCAGCACGGCCGTTTCACTGCTTGTCTGCATTACTACCACTGCTTACAACGTCTTTTTAGCGGCTGATCGTGGGAGGACGCGCTTACACGTGACTGAGCAGTGCTCTGGCAGTGGAGTGGCAGTGCAATGTATCACTGCTATTCCACGAACATGCATAAAGTTGGCGCGTCTAAGAGCGTGTGGCAGATTTTCCCATTTTTTGACGGTGATATGGCCGTCAAATCCTGTGGGACCGGGCCTTAAAACATTCATTAAAGTGATACATTTCATTAAACAGTTAAAACATTTTATTAGGAACACCACAAAAAATGACTTTATCATTTTAAAAAGAAAGTCAAAATGTAAAAATTCACATTTTACACTTCATGTGTAATGTGCTAAAATAGTTTTCACTTTGCTCCAGAGGTTCAATGGACCAGTAAAAACTACGTTTACAAACTTCAACTTCAAACAAACTTCAGATTCCTGACTAAATCTGCAGAAAATGTGACCTTCGCGGTCTGAAGGAATTGATGTTCTTGGTGCAAAGTTTTTTAAAATGATTTTTTTGAATTTTTGTAATGAAAGTGAGATTTTGAAAAAGAGGCACAAAAAAATCCAACCGTTTCAATTTTTCAGAGTTAAAAAAAATATATATATATATAATTAGATTCAGACTGATTAAAAAACACGTTCATATGTTAAAAAATGCAACAGAAAATATAACCAGACTAAACTGAAAGTAATCGTACACAAATTTGACCTTTTGCACAAAACAGAGCGCTACAAAATGATAAAAAAGTATATTAATTATAAATGTGTTTTTCAGGGGGATTTATGCAACATTTCAGTGAAATTTGAATTCAAAACAGTCTCTAGTTTGTGTTTTTTTCACAAGTCCATCATGTCTGAACTCAAACAAGATGGGGGGCAGTTATCCTCCAACATTAAACCTAAATGTTTGCAAATTTGGACACTCAGATAAAATCTTAAATCTTATTAACTCCTCCACCCCTCTCCTTCAACATTCTAGCTTTATTTTTTATTTTTTACCATTCTTGGTCAATTTTTTCCAGATAATTCCCTCAGGAAACCAGAGCTGTTTGCAATGAGTCCCCTGCTTCCTCCCAACTCCACGTTAAAGACAAATGAGGATTTTCCGGATGTCTGTTTGGCCTCTAACTTCCGACCCAACGCCGGAACGCTGTCAATGAATTCCTGTGGGAGGCAGATGAGCACGAACATCACCGGCACTATTTCCCTTG
Source organism: Oryzias melastigma (assembly GCF_002922805.2). Lineage (NCBI taxonomy): Eukaryota > Metazoa > Chordata > Actinopteri > Beloniformes > Adrianichthyidae > Oryzias > Oryzias melastigma. Next base: position 17,565,263 of record NC_050528.1, read on the forward strand.
TCAAAAAGAGCTACTACTTTGCAGCCTTCAGCAACGAAACCATGGACTACTGCATGGCAGACGGCACCTTCAGCAACCACAGGAACAGTGAGAGAACCCGCCTCACAAAGCAAGAACTTTGTTTGATTTTGATGTTTGTGTGACTTTCGACTTCTCTGTTTCCACACAGTTGACATCTGTGAGATCATTCATCCAGGTGAGTCACCTGATCCTCCTCCAAAAACCTGGTTGCAGACAAGATGGCGGCTGAAAATTAGTTAGCGGAAATTTCACAAGATTTTAGAGTTTTCTTTTACTTATTGAACATTTTAAGAATACTATATAAAAATATAACAAAAAAATACTAAATAAGAACATAACACAAATTTAAACATAAGTCACAATTATTCTTGACTTTTTAAACTACATTTTTCTTACACTAACTGGTTATAAATAATTTCCAATTAAAAAAGAATTCCAGAGGAAAGAAAAATAACATGAAATAAAGATTAATAAAAAAATGCTAGTTAAATTATGTAGATTTCAGAGTTTAGTGTGAATAAACGGTTTGTTCAGGATTAGCTTAAAATGTGTCAAAAGAGGGTTATTGATTTAAAAAAAGATTAACAAAAGTGTCCAGACTTGTAAAACTGTTAAGACTTCTACATTGGAGCTTTATCTCCAGACCAGTGTTTACATTTGCCCACAGTTAGCTTTAACCCTTTACGCGATCAACATCCTTAAAACGCTTAAAAAACGTTACTGTTGGGGTTGCCGGTCATATTAGCATTTTCTGACCGAAATGTTCGGCCCAGTTTCGGGGGAAGGGTGGAGTTCCAGTTCTGGACTTTCTTCTAACTAATGATTTTCCGCCGCCATCTTGTCTGCGCCAGGTCCCCCTCGATCAAACGGGCAATCACATCTGAACACACTCCAAAATGCAAACCTGCATAGCTTCCTGCTTCCTCTGGACCTTACTTCTATTGTCCCTTTAGAACGGTTTAACCTTCTCTTCCAGGTAACGCCACGGTTAACTTCTACCTACTGGTCATGAATGCAGTGCGAGTGGTCTTCACCAAGGTGGTGGTCTTCAGCACTATCCTGACCATCAAAGTCCTGGTTCATTGATGCTTCTTTATGAGGCAACTCTGGTGTAGCAGGGGTGTCCAAATCCAGGACCTCGAGGGCCGGCCTCCTACTGGTTCTCCAGAAATCCTGCCTCATCTGATCACCTGGATCAGGTCTGTTTAGAATATAAGGAACTTCAATGGCAGGTTGGTTGGAAAACATGTAGGACACTGTCCAGGGCCGGACCTACCATTAGGCAAAGGTAGGCGACTGCCTGAATCCCCCAACACTTTTGGGGCTGCAAGCTGAAGACTTAAAATATTTCTAAAATATTTAAAAATTCTAAATTATTTTATAAGTGTGTAGCTGAGCTTCCAGAAGTGCAGGAAGAAAGACATGAAAAAGAAGAAGATCATTTAAAGAAGTCAAACAGAAAGTGTTGCTTTGTTCCATCATTCAAGTACTTTTGGGTCTTCTGGTTTCTTCAGTAAAGTCTGGCAAATTAAAGAAATGACATACATTACAGACATTTTACCCTGGGTAAGTTAATAACATCAAAATACACTTCTAAATAAAACTTCTAAGTCCACCCCTGACACTGGCCCTCGAGGCCTGGATTTGGAGACTCCTGGTGTAGAGGCAGAGTGTTTGATCTCTGATCAGAGTATTGCAGGTTTGATTCCTGCCGTCCTGCCCAGGCGTCAAAGTGTCCTTGGGCAAGACACTGAACCTGACATTGCTCCCGGTGTCTACAGGTCGGTCTCCATCAGTGTGTAAATATGTGGGTTAAAGGGCCTGTTTCAGTAAAGCACTCTGGGTCTTAATCAAGGTGGAAAGGTGCTACACAAGTACACACCCTTTACCACCGACTTCCTGCCAACAGAACATTTTAAAACGCTTTTTTATGTATTTTTAATTATGAGTAGAATGTTTTTAGAACAGTTTATGAAATGTTTACTAAAAATGTTACTTACTTTGCTTGAATTTGTTTATTTTGTTTTATAAGTCTTTGCCTCAGATTTTTGTAGCATCTACATGTTTTTGTGTTTCATTCTGACAGTACTATATAACAATAAAGGATTTTTAAATGGGTTTCATTGTTGCGTTTTTGTTTTGTTTTTGCATCAGACTAAAAGTAAGAACAGGAGATCCCTGCATGTGTGTGTTTGAGAGTGCATGTTTGCACGTGTGAAGTTAGTTGCAGCAGTTTGATCAGTTGAAACCACACGCCAACAGACGCTGCAGATCCAGATCTTACAGGAAGCTTCGTGCAGCTTCTCTCACATCCGCAAGCTCAAAGCACCCCCCCGTTAAGCCTCCTTCTTGCAGGTTTTATTGTCACGTTTCCTGCAAAAACAAAAGTTGCTTTACTTATTTGCTAAACTTATTTCTCTCATTTTTCCCCTCAGTTTTACTCTTTGTTTTAAGCTGAAAATACGAATAAGTTCCATGTCAGACACAAGGTTAACCCCTAGTAGTTCAAGGCCATTTTGAGCTTTTTTTAACTTTACAAATTGCCTGATAAATCAGTATTTAAAATAGTTTTTTGCAGTAATTCTTGACATTTGTCTTTTTATCACAACTATATTTTTGATTACATTACACAATAATTCCACGATGAACCAGAAAGTGTCAATTGCGAGTGATAATTTTAGTCTTTTTTTTACTGCAAATATCACAAAACTTAAGAGTGAACAATTTCATGAAAAGATTAAACATGTAAGGACAAAATAAAAACATATAAATCAACAAAGCAAACATGAGTTCAAAACAATGTGAAAAATGTCTAAAAGAACAGGCGAACCTCCACTGAACTATATACATTCAGGTTTATTCTAAGGGGGATCACAATTATGGGTCATCAGTTTGTTTTAAATAAAAAAAAAAAAATTAAAGCTCCGTTTTTTTTTTTAAACCCTGCTGTTAATTTTTCAATGAAAACAATACTAATGGGGGCGGGGGTCAGTTTCATTCCTGCGTCATTGTAAAAAGCCGATGTGATTGGCAAACTCACAGAGTGAGTTCAAGGACAACTGAAGGTTAATAGGACTGAGAGAAAAAGTGCAGCAAATTTCCACTGACCTCAGTTTTTTTCAGCTTTTGTTCTAGAAAATTGCTGTAAAGTATTACATTTAACTTAAAAGTCCTCAGCTCCTCAATCATCTGGCTGCAGCTTCAGTTCCTGCTCTTTAAACCCATGAGTCTAAGTATCTTTGCTGGTGGTGGTTTAGTAGGTGTTCCAGCACTGCTTCTGTGAGTGTCACTGTAAAACCCTTTGGGGCTCTTTAGAGGAGGAAAAGTCTCTATCCTGTTCCATGTAGAGAAGAACAGTCCCAAACAGAAGCTTGATTTCATAGAATTCAACACAGAGACGGATGTGCTGACACCTGGTGTTCATACTGGGTGCAGCAGTCACAAATCATCACTGTAATGCTCTAAAGAAGAAAAAGTTCATCTTCATAAAGATATTGTTTCCACTGGGTTGTTCTTAAGCGTTTTCTTTAGTTTCTGATTTTCCTGTTTACAGGAAATGATGAACCTTTGTTTTTTCCACAGAAAATCTGCTGGAGCCCGTCCAGACAGCCGGGAGGGAGAATCAACCATGATGTGGGAGCCAGTCGGGACAAGCTCCTGAGGTATTTACACTGAACCAGTAAGCTCCTATTATAGAGAATGATAGGAGAAAAAAAAATTCCCC
>NC_050528.1:17569058-17571678 GCF_002922805.2 Oryzias melastigma
TAAGAAAATTTAAATACAGACTGTTTATTCTATAAGAATTACTCACCTCTGCCCCCCATTGGTTATTTCAAGAGCTGCAACAGTTTGTACGTCCTGGTTCATATCCAGGAATGGGGGGTGGGGTTGAGTTCTGAAAAAACCTGTGCTCCACAATAAGGCCCAATCCGAATTCTTCCCTTCTCCCCAGCACCTCCCCCTCCCCCTCCATTTGAAAGGGGAGTTTAAGTGTGTCCAGGAAAATTTACATTTAAACGTAAGTAATGATTTTTTGCTGAAGTGTGACCTTTTTAAAGATATAAAACAGCTGTTTTTATTTATATTCAAGCTCTGGGGCTCTGCGCTAATGCTAGTGGACCGGCGATAACTGATGGCGTTATCGACGAAAGTTATGTCCAAAATATGAGACACTATTTTTTCATAACTCTCCGTTTGGAGGGCCAAATGAAGGCGAAGGGACAAGGGCTAGGAGAAAGGAAGAATTCAGATTGGGTCAAAGAGAAGAAACTACCAATTTTGCACAAAACAGTTTTTCTGAGGAGTCACACCACAATTGAAATGACTTCATCCACTCACAGCAATAAACTTAAACCATAAATTACTTAATTCAACTTAGGGTTGAAGTCATTTTTCAGTTTTGGATTTCAAACAGAACATTTTATGGATCGTATTCCTCTGTGCCTCTGTAGTTTTTGTAATTTGACTTCAGTACAGAGAAAGTTACATCTACAAGCTTTGATGGTGAGATCACAGCTCCACTTAATAATTAAATGAACCAATAAAAAAAATGATCTCGGGTAAATTTTGGATGAGTCTTTTCAGTTTTTTGTGAAAATAATAGTTTGTTTTTTACTCATTCTTTAATGTGACATCCTTAAAATCTTTGTTCTTAATCCAGATTTGGAGACAACCTTTAAGGATTGGATCATTCCTCTCATAAAGGATACTTCTTGGTATCCGTGGGGAAGTGATAAAGGTTATAGCTCCATAGTTTCATAAAGGAAAAAAAGAAACATGTTCCAGTGTATTCTATGAGAGATAGTTAAAGATGCTCAATAGTGGGCTAAAGGAGGGAATGAAGAATGCTTCATAGATGATTTCAGTGTTTCCTGAAGGAAAAGATGAACAATTTCCCAAATAGAACGATGTAGGGTGGTCCATGTTTTCTTGAGAGGGAAAAAGAATGATGCTGTTTCTTATGAGGGAAGATGGTAGAGGTTCCAGAAGAGGTGATAAGGAATGCATCATAGTTTTCTGAAGGAAACTATTAAAGATGCTGCACTGTTTTCCTATAGGAGACCACAATGTGTTCTCTCAGAGATGGTTAAGAAACTCCAGTGTTTTCTACAGGAGGCAATGTGGAATGCTCCAGTGTGTTGGATACCTGAAGTGTAAAGTCACAGACACGTGGGGCGTTTAGCGCATCCTTGAACATGCATTTAGCCAATTGTGTTCACACTGCACAAGCAGGGAGGGCCTTTTTCTTATTTTTCTTTCTTTACTTTTATCTTGAGCCTGTCCACCTCCTACAGTTGAAAGATGCTTGGTGAGGAATGTCAAAGCTGTGCAATTTTCAAATATATTGCTCCAGGCTTTTTCTTTCACAGCTCTACTCCGATATTTGAGAGATTTTGTCTCATTTAATTCCATCTAGAACAAAACGGAATTATCAATTTCTCTTCCATATTTTCAATTATTTTTTATTTTCAAACATTTCCCCCTTCCATAATTTAGAAAGGATGCCATCCATATGTCACAACCAAATTTGAGCCAGTGATTGTCAAAGTCAACTGGTTTAGCTGTCAACCCATGTTCAATTTATAAGTACAGCCCAAAAACGTACATAGCTTATACATGAATATGAGAGTTTTGAACGCGGAAGCAGAAAATGTGCATTGATCCACCTTTACAGAGACTTTTCATTGGAAGTGTTCACTTGAACGTGCACTGCTGTGTTCAGTGTGAAAAATAGTGTAAGACCCAAAAACTTTTATAAATAACATTGAATCTAATCAAACTATGAAAGACGACAGGATCAAAAATGGATGTCAACAACAGATGACCTGCAAACCTGACAGTTAAATACTCTGAAGATTGTTGACTTAAATGAAGACAGATTAGCAAATGAATGCTGGGAGACTGTGACAGGTCCAACACTAAACCTGAAAACAAAAGTTACGTATGTAACTACGGTTCCATGAATCTTGGATGACCGCAAGAGTCCGCAGTCTCTCGTGTTGGGACCGTGCTCCTTTTGCCTCATGACTTTATTGCCTCATGTGAGTCACCAGGGAGTCACAGGTGACTAGGTTGTCATTAAATTCTCAAACTATGCATGTGCAAGAAGGATCATCCAGTGGTTGAAGCCCCGCCTCTGATCAGGAGGGATGAAATAGAACATCACATTACAGGAACCAAACAAAACAACAGAAAAACAACAGGAAAAACTCTCATTTTGGCCAACCTGTCAGAATCTCCCCCATCTCCTCTAATGTTTGCTGATGGGGTCATGGTGAAACGAGGGAAGATATAGGAGAGAACTGAGATGAACTCAGGTCTCTGGTCCAACTCCTGTGCAGAAGAAAGAAGAGATGAACATTGAGACTAAAATAGAAACTTGTAC
>NC_050528.1:17572193-17605766 GCF_002922805.2 Oryzias melastigma
TAAAAACTACAGGCATGAAGCCCAATGAGGCAAATTGAATTTGTGATATTGGGCTATATAAATAAAATTGAATTGAATTGAATTGATCTGCCTTTACAGAGACTTTTCATTGGAAGTGTTCACTTGAACGTGCACTGCTGTGGCCAGTGGGAACGTAGTGTAAAACCCCAAAACTTTAATAAATAACATTAAATCTAATCAAACTATGAAAGACGACAGGATCAAAAATGGGTGTCAACAACAGATGACCTGCAAACCTGACAGTTAAATACTCTGAAGATTGTTGACTTAAATGAAGACAGATTAGCAAATGAACGCATGGAGACTGTGACAGGTCGAACACTAAACCTGAAAACAAAAGTTACGTATGTAACTACGGTTTCATGAATTTTGGATGACCGCAAGAGTCCGCAGTCTCTCGTGTTGGGACCGTGCTCCTTTTGCCACATGACTTTATTGCCTCATGTGAGTCACAGGTGTCTTTGTTGTCATTAAATTCTCAAACTACGCATGTGCAAGAAGGACCATCCAGTGGTTATAGCCCCGCCTCTGATCAGGAGGGATGAAATAGAACATCACATTACAGGAACCAAACAAAACAACAGAAAAACAACAGGAAAAACTCTAATTTTGGGCAACCTGTCAGAATCTCCCCCATCTTCTCTAATGTTTGCTGATGGGGTCATGGTGAAACGAGGGGAGATATAGGAGAGATTCTTTTGAGAACTGAGATGAACTCAGGTCTTTGGTCCAGCTCCTGTGCAGAAGAAAGAAGAGATGAACATTGAGACTAAAATAGAAACTTGTACCACATGGAGTTTCCTCCCCAAGCCTTTTTGGGCCACAGGTGGTGGAGAAGCAGGTCACACAGGTCCTCCTTCCTGCCGTAGATAAAACTGATGTTCTTCTGCAGGAGGTCTCAGTGCCAGAGGAGAAGGAGAAACTGCAGAAGACTAAAAACTGACCAGGTACGCAACTTTTTTATTCAGTAAAAGATGACGAACAAAGTTCTTCTGTTTAAGACTCATATGGGAGCATCTGTTTTAAGCTGCATGGGATCAACCATGTTGGTCAGTAGTGACAGTGCCCCCCCATCAATGCTGCAGAATGAATAACCAACAGTTTTGTTGTTTTTCTACCTCATCATTCAGATTCAACCTCAAACAGACTTTATTTTTCATAAATCACGAGGATATTTAGGATGCTTTTGCATCACCGTTGTTCTCAGCTACCTGGAACCACAGCAGGTGAGTTTTCTAATTCACTCTAGTGTCTTCTAACCTTCAGGCAACATTTTTAGGAAAGAGGTGGAGGTCCAACATGAAAGTCCTAAAAGTTTTGGAGTTCAATTTGGATGAAGCTGGGAAGAGAAATGTTACTGTTTTTTATCTGATGTGGAATTAACTGGACGTCTTAAGTGCCCTGAACGCAACACCGGTTAGTTTTCTGAGCGACGGATAAATTCAAATCTTTCACACTTAGAAGCAAATTAAAGTCGATGAAACAAAACTGAATAGATGATCTGTGAGGAAAAACCTTCATGAAAAGGAAAAAAAAGCGCACAGAACAAAAAAAAAAATAAATATTTTTTTAAACGTCAACATAGATAAAACACAAGATGTTGGTCCAAAACTCAAAATTTCAGGAGAAATTTGACAATATTGAAACATTCATCGCACTGGACTTTTTGTCACCCTGTGAGTCTGAGTGTGAATACGAAAACAGACAAACTTACTTTCGGCTCAGGGACCACAGTCAGAGTGGAAGCAGCCGGTAAGAAAATCAAAAATCATTTTTCACTCATTAGAAAATCAGGTTTTAATTAAACAATTTATTTTTATTTTTATTTTTCTAAAGCCTCCATGCCACAAAAAAGAGCCAGAAATTAAGATGACAGGATTTAATTTTTTTTTTTTTTTGCAGCTATTGAAAACAACAGTCACTCCTAGTAATTTAAATTAAGCATCAGAAAGAAAGAATAAGGAAAAAAATAAACACGGAAGTTGAAAACTGATCAAGTTTTTCAGGTTTGTCTGAATTTGTGTCAAATGTATTTTTCTAAATGTGTTTCATTACTATTTTAGTCATAGTTTGTCATAGTTCATGTTGAACTTTGCAGTAGTTTGTGTCATGGTCTGTGCTGTACTGAAGCATCAGGGTCTTGATAAACTTTACTTTGGCGGCGGATCCAAACTGAGAGTTAAAGCTGGTGAGATTTTTCTTATTCCTTAACACATTTGAGGCTTTACAAGAAACTGTTTAAGAAAAGTGACAATCAAAGAAAACCTAATCTGTTGGTAGTCTGTTGGAGTCGGAGGTTCTTGTATGGCTATTAGTGGTTGTGTGGCTGCGTCTTCACAACGCCAGATCTTTGGCGGCGGCTCCAAACTCATCGTGTCTGCAGGTCAGAAAATTAGAGATTAAAAGATTTTTCTCTACTGTAACTTTTGTTGTGATTTTATGTCATTTAATCTGAACTAGGATTTAATCCACTGTTATCTAAAACCGATATGTTAGAATATTAAAATGTTAGAATTCAGATAGTTTATTATAAAATGATTAAATAACTGATCCTTTTTTAATCTGAAAACAAGCGTCACTTTGAACGGATGACTGAACTCTGCAGGATCACAGCTGTGTAGTTTTAGTCCAGCCGTCAGTCACAGTGTGAGAGGTAACACAGACAAAGTTTACTTCGGTGGGGGGACACCACTCATTGTCCTTTCAGGTGAGACAAAAACATTCAAAAACCAGGTTTTATTAAAAAAATAGGAAAAAAAACAAGAGTTTACAGAAGTGATCGATTACATGCAGGTGATGGATTTTTTTCTGATTAAAGAAAAGTTGAGGTTGCTGAATCTTAAAACCATTTATAGCTTCAAAACGATGAAGGTCACATTTCTGTTAGACGTTCAGCCTGAGCGGTTCTACCTCAGAAGGGTCATGAACTGGTAGCAGAGGCCTCAGGAGGTTCTGGGGGTTTTGGTTCAGCCGTGAGCCACAGTGGGACAGGAGGACTGGATAAGTTGGTGTTTGGTGGAGGGACTCGGCTGACGGTGGAGACAGGTGAGGAAAAGTGTGTTCATGACAGGTGGTGAGCTAAGAGTGGACGTTGTTAGAGGTGTGATTCATAAAGAATAATCGGAGGAAGAAATTGTCTGTTTTTCTAAAACAAGTTTAGCTTTCCTGGTGTTTTTTGTTCTAGTTTGTGTCGTCTGGTCTTCTGTGTTGCAGAAATTGTTGTGAAATGAACTCAAATAAGCAGAACTCTTGGATCTTTGCTGGATCTGGTCTGATTTGGTTTCTAAAAGACATCTTAGGTCAGTGGAGGTCAGGCTGTCCTCGGTTTATAATTCAAGATCTAATCATGGAGCTGATCTCTGCTTTGAGCAGAAAGCTGGCAGTTTTTGCCATGAAGTTTCCTGATGTGTGAATTCTGGAGATTACAACCGGATCTTTTTTGGTTCTGGAACCAGACTAATCGTTCAAACGGGTAAGTGTCTTTACCGATGTCGTTAGTCAAGAGTGTGAAATGAAAGGATTTCTGGGAATATCTTAGGAATGCTTGAAAACCAGGTGAAGCTAAAAAAAAAAAAAAAAAAAAAAGAAATAGTAATTATTTTAATAAAGTCACTATAAGTGTTTAAAAATACCAAATGCTGAAAGAAAGAATCAAAACAGATTTATTTCATAGGTTGTAGTTTGCTGAGCAGATGAAGACTTTGTGTCATGAAGCTTCTCGGTGTGTGAATTCTGGAGACAACAGGATTCGTTTTGGACCTGGAACCAGACTAACCGTTTACCCTAGTAAGTTCTGATGGATTTAAAAGATAAGATTCTATATCAAATAATTTATTTTAGAAGATCTAAAATTGACAAAAGCAGATTTTCACAAAATTGGTCATTTATAAGTCAAAAGTTTCTTATTTTTCTTTTTAAAACTGTTGTAAACTGAGGTTTTCATCCATAAAATTTGTAGTTTAACTTTTTCATGAAAGTTTAGATAAAAGTTCAACAAAGATATTTTTTACATTAAAAATATTCACATGAGAAGTTCATACACAAAACAATAAAGAATGAAAGTTCTGCTTTTGGCTGAATTTGTGTGTGTGACTGCAGAACAAATGGTCTACTTTGGAGCTGGAGTCAGACTTCTAAACAGAGTGTTTCAGAATTAATCCATTCAATTAAATGTATGCGAAATAAAAAAGAGGATCTGAAATCCTCTTAATGCTAGGATTTTGATCACAAACGCTAAAACCTTTTCCTTTAAAACATTTAGTTAAACATCATCTGTAGTTCAAAAACAAGCGTTTCATAAGAAATCTGTGGAGTTGTTGTACTGAGCCTTCATGATGTGTGTACACGAACACGAGGAAGACCATTTTTGGATCTGGAACTCGTCTAATTGTTGAGAGCAGTGAGTATTTTTTTCAAATTCTTTTCAAAAAAACAAATAAAAATAAAAGATACATTTGATTGTGAAAAATATCATGATAAATATTAAAATTAGGTTGTTTTTCTATAGTTTTTGCGTCAAATTTCATCTATTTACTCAATATTTAGAATGAACTAAAATAATTGATGAAAAAATCGTTTGATATTTTGTGGCAAAATATTAATATTTTTTGGTGACCAAAATTGGAACAGATTTTGTGTTTTATTTTATTAAATAGATTAAATTTCCACCAATAATTAAATGCAAAGTTAGTTCCTGCATTTAACATTAAACATCCACATCTCTGCTGTCTTGAACAGAATTTTTGTCGCAGGATGTAACTGTGTGTGAATGTGGGACAAAAGATCTTCTTTGGATCTGGAACCAGACTGACTGTTGAACCCAGTAAGTTCTGATAGAACTGTTAAATATGGAGGGAAATAGTCAGATTAGAAAACATGATGTTTAAGTGTAAAAAAATGACAGAATTGATGCATAAATTGAGATTAAACCTGTCAGACTTCGAAGAAGAAAGAAGCTGAACTAGAATCAGATCCGGTTTGTGTCATGAAGCCTCGTGTTGTGTGAACACGGGTGCAAGAAAGACGATTTTTGGTTCTGGAACCAGGTTATCGGTTGAAGCCAGTGAGTCTCAAACGTTTTCTTTTCTTTTTTTAAAAGTTTTTCTTGTTTTCTTTCCTTGTTAAAATGTTTCCTCCAAAAGTAAAAACATTTGGACTCAGAACCAGACTGTGGAAATCAGCGATCCAGATTTCACTGTTCCAGTTTGTTGTGGTTCTGGTGCCATGTCTTCATTGTGTTGGAGGTAAAGTTGTTCTTCTGGTTCTGTTGGAAGTTGGGTCCAGTTGATTCTGATGAGGCTGAAGCCAGAAACAAGAGGTTCTATGACTCAGTTCAGCTTGTTCTGGTCCATGTTTCTGTCATGTCAGGTTAGTGTGCTGAAGCCGGGACAAATGGTTCTGGTGTCGACAGGTTCTTCTGCAGTGGCAGCGCTTTGCTGCAGTTTGAAACCCGTAAGTTCTTCTTTGCTAACTTGTGTTTGGTTCTGAGTTGGTTCTTTTTTATCAGGAAGATGAGCCCAAATTTGAGTAATTAATGGATCAGGTTCTGAAGGAGAGTTCTTAACTTGGGTCTGGACTAATGGACTGAACCATCAGTGACACAGTTGTTGTGTGACCCAGCTTGTTCTGGATTGTGAGTCCGGTTCTAAAGGTTGTGCTGGAATGAAGAGGCGGGTTGGACTCAACCAGAACCGCAAATCATTTATTTCACCTTTAAGATTCAGTCTCGTTTTAAGCTTCTTTCTGGTCAGAGTCTTATTATTTTTTTGTAGAATGTTAGTTCCCTCACAGTAAAAGTGCAGATTTTTGGTGGAATCTGGTTCTGGTCCACAAGTGTGAAAACTGGAACCTTTTTGGCTCCTTTTGGACATGAAAATGTTCTGACAATAATAGAAAGATGATGAACAATCCCAAACTCTGAGACTTAAAAACCTGCAGAGGTTTTTGTAGAGGAGCGGTTCGCTGTGTGACTGGGAGCAATCAGAACAAGATCTTCTTTGGACTCGGAACCAGATTGATGGTAGAACCTCGTAAGTCCCAGAACCAAGATTTTATTATATTCTAAAGTAACTCCATGAATTAAATGTTGGTTTTTAAATCTTCAAATAACCTTATTGAAAATGCAAAAATGAATTCAAATGTACAGAAAATGTTCTGCTGTGTGATAAAAAAGTGATAAAAAATACATTAAAAAACCCCAGAAATATCATCTTAGTTATGTCCAAAATATTGGCAAATGTAGAAAAAAAATTAGTCATAATAAATTGTTTTTAACAAAAACCGCAAAAGTAAAAAATAGAAAACTGTGTAAAAGGAAAAATTACAAACTTCCACTCTAAAAAGCGTGTTTTTAAGTAATATCAATATTTACTAAGATATCTTTTTTTAAACAATAATAGGAGCTAATATGGACAAAGTTTCAGAGAAATGTTTTTCTCTTACAGATATAATGTGAGCTACTGCTGAAATTATTATAATTAAAAATAGTTTTGTTAAAGTGCTAAAAATGTGTAAATATTAACTTACAATCATTACTGTTACAATCATACTGCAACCTTAAAACAATAACACGATCTTAGGTGCCAATAACAGTTTAAAGTTGATCAAAAAGTTGTTTAATTGCATATAAAGAATAATGCAAATGTTAAAATAATGATGTTTAAGGAATTAATTTCTACAATAATAGTAGCAACAAAACAATCCTTAAATCAGATAATTCTTTATAGTGGAGCTTTGACTCTGAACAGTTTGTGTGCTGGAGCTTCATGTTGTGTGTCTGGTACCAGTCAGTACAAACTGGTGTTCGGAGCTGGAACCAGACTAATCGTTGAACCCAGTAAGTACTGCTGTCAAAAATCATTCATTTTTATTTATTTTTTTCCTAATCATTTCTGGAGCTAACATGAGTTAAAGAACAAAATCTTGTTAAAACACAAACATTTTTTATAGTTGAAGTTTTTTTATGACACAAACCTGAACATTATTTAAAAAAAAAAAAAAAAGATAAAGATGTTTTTAAACAAAAAGTCTAGATTTTAGATCTTGAATGTTGCGAGCAGAGCAGGTTTGTGTTGACGGGTTTGTGTCATGGAATGTTGTGGTGTGTGAATTCTGGCGCTGGAAGAAAGACGGTGTTTGGACCTGGAACCAGTTTAACCATTCAAACCAGTGAGTTTTGGATTTCTTGTACTGAAAAAAATGAAATATTATATTAATTAACACCAATTTGTTTTTTTTTCTTAGTTGTCACATAAAAAAAAATGTAGTTTTAATCAAATCAAAATTTAGGGTTACTCAACTCAAAACTGTAATTTGATAAAAATGAATATTTATAAATGCAACAAATTACAGAACATTTTCCTAATTGTTTCAATATTTCACTTTTTATAGTGTGTTTGACAAATGAGCTCTGAAAAAGAAGAAGGTTTGGTGTTGAAAAGCATTGTTTTAAATGACTGAATGTGTTAAGGAGAGTAAGATAATTTATTACGTGAGTGGGTCAGACTACAATTTTATTGAAGTTTGATTAGGTTTGCATTGATAAAATTCACGTTTGGAGACTTAAATAAGATGCTATTTGAAATGGAACCGGTTTAACCATCACATTTTTTTAGGTTCTGATGATAAGTTGTTAAGTTCGGATGATATGTTGGATAAAATTAGAAAAACAATGTATTTTTATCCTTGATGATCGACTCCTCAGACTCATCAAAAATTGTCTGAATATGTGTGTGAAGAGTCGACAGAAATAGTTTGGAAAAGGGTAAACCATCTAGAAGAGGACTGCATGTTAAAAACACTGAAGAAGCTGTTAAAGAAGGACTTCTTGAGGATACACGGTTTGTGTCATTGAGCGTTGTGCTGTGTGGATGCTGGTGGAGCGACCAAGATGCTGTTTGGATCTGGAACCCGATTAACCGTTGAAACTAGTGAGTTCTGACACGAACCTCCTTGTTTTTGGTGAATTCTTGTTTTTTTGAGTGTTGGTCTGTTCATAGACATCGTTTGGTCCAAAAAAATCTCAGAGTATTTTGTAGTACTTGAATGTTTCTGTTGGAGAAAAGCCCCGATAGGAGAAAAGCCCGAAACTGTAGAAGCTTTGGTTTGCTTGTCCATGTTGATGTAATTGTGCTTGTTTTACTGGCAGATCTGTTTAATCTAACGTTCATAAATTAGAAAAGTTTGAAGAGTTTAGCAGAGTTGTTTGCACATGTAAATTCTCTTGTTGTGTGAATGTTGGTAGCTCCGCAGACAGGATTCTGTTTGGACCTGGAACCACATTAACAATACATACCTGTAATCTTAATTGAGACTATTTGTGGGCTCTTTTTTGTGGAATAAGTGTTCTTTCTGGAGCTTCTGGACTCAGGTCCAGCTCCTCTGGAGTTTTTGCTGTGAAGCTTCATGCTGTGTGACTACTGGTGCTGGTGTCAACAAGCTCATTTTTGGACCTGGAACCAGAGTTACTATAGAAACCAGTAAGTTGTGAAATATTTGAAGTTTGTTTTTGAAATGAAAGCCTGAACGTGTCCATGTACTGGGGGATACCTCACCTTCACCCGTCATTAGCTGGGTAGCCTTCAGGAACCCTGTGATCCTGAACAGGGTTGACAAAACTGATAGAAAACATGAAAGTAGATTTGACTAATATTTTTAATAGAAATCTTTTCAATTTAAAGTTCAGTTTTGATGGAATAAGTGTTTCTCTGGAGTTTCTGGACTCCGCAGCTCCTCTGGAGTTTGTGCTGTGAAGCTTCATGCTGTGTGAATCTTGGTGGTTCTGCAAACAAGCTCATTTTTGGACCTGGAACCAGAGTTACCATAGAAACCAGTAAGTTTTGTTCAAAACTTTTAAACTGTCCATAAATTGATATTGTGTTGGACTATGAAGAAATGTTAAGATGAAATAGAAAATTATAGAAAAATTACCAAATTGTTCCCCAATAACATAGCTTAATTGATTACATCTAAACAAAGTATCTATAGAAAATCTTTATTCTTAAATGTATTAAATTAATAAACTAAAGTTAAGAAATACAGTACAGTAAAGGTAAATAAACTAAACTATAACTAAATAGGTTCTTTCAATATAATTTACAGCAAATACTTAATTCTAGTGTCCAATGAGAATTTTTTGTTGCATTATAAATTGAAAAAAAGGATCCTTTGTGCTTTAAATTGAGTGTTTGAAAGAATTCAGAATCTCACTGGCTTGAAACTAGTAAGTAAAAAAAACTATTATCTTTCTAAAAGTACGAAATGCTATAATGTTTTTCCAACATAGAAAGGGATTATTTCAAAGTTTAAGTGTAAAAATATAAAATTAATTTAAGAATAAATTATCAACTAGTTTAAGATGTTCAGTCTTTGCATAAAGAAAACCACATTTTGGATTACGGTTTATTATCGTTATAAAGTTAATGTATTTTTGAACTCTCAGATCCAGATAAAATTTACAAAAATAAGTCATAAAACGTGGAGCCAGACTGAGGAGGTTTTGGAAGTGAGTCGCTCAGTTTATGTCCTGGAGCTTCGTGTTGTGTGAATGCTGGCACTGACAAGATCACCTTTGGATCAGGAACCAGATTAACCGTTCACACCAGTAAGTTCTGATGAAACTCATCATACACAAAACTTTGATCCAGTTTATTGTTGGAAAAATGTTTCAGACATGATGTTGTTATTAAACTTTCTTATTTTTCAATGGATCCAAAGCCGCAGATTAGCTTCTCAATTAAGTCTGGTTTTATTTTTTCATTTTTTTATATATTTATTGAGAACTATTATAGATAACTTCAATATGTCTGGTTCTATGTTCATACTTTTTAGTAAAAAAAAAAAAAAACGGATCTTTGCAAACAGAAGGTTGATTCTGAAAAACAATTTTTAATAATTTCAATAAAAAAGACTAAAAATATTCATATCTGCTTTTAGCTACAAGTAAACTTTCAGCACTAAGAAAATAATATTTTCTTTAATGACATTTTGTTCTGAGTTTGTATATTATAACCTGCCACAGTTCATCAAATCTTTGAACTGAAACCAGATTATCCACCAAAAATAGTCAATTCTCCTACAAAAACAGACGACAAAACTAGAATCTGATCCATAACTTTCCTCATAAAATTTAAAGTATAGTGTATAGAAATACAAAAACAAAAGGTTAAAATGAAGCTTCAATAAAAATCGTGATTAATATAAAACAAACTGGCTGAACAAAATAGTTTATAATCTAATATTTAAATTAAATGTCAAGTAAAAAAATGTTTTATTACAAACAATATTTACATTTAGAGTTTAACATGACTTTGCTGCTGCCTGGTTTGTGTGGTGCTGCTTCATGTTGTGTGTCTGTGAACGTTCTCGTCTTTGGAGCTGGAATCTGTTTAACCGTTGAAAGAAGTAAGTTTTAACATTAAATATTTGTTATGTAAGTCAAACAACAGATTGAGATAAAATCTTTTTAAAATAATGTCTTTATGACCTTAATGATGTTTTTTGGCGTGAAGAGTCATGAGGGAATTCTTTTGTGATATTGAGATATATAAATAAAATTGAACTGAATTGAATTTGTGAACAAGATCAAAGGCAAATATAGAAATATATAAGTCTCAGGTTTTGTTCAAAGTTTGACTTTGTTAAAACATTGAATAAATGAACAATTTGATCAGATCTCAGAGAAGATGAGGAGCAGCTGTTATGGTAGCAGAGCGGCGGGTTGTGTGTCTAGTTATGGATCTGCAGACAAGACGATCTTTGGATCTGGAACCAGATTATCCATTGAAAGCAGTGAGTTTAAACTTTTACTTTATGTTTTGACCTTTAAAAGTGTTCTGAGTTGAACTGAAATGAAAAACAGAAAGATTAAATCTTGATTTAGGGAGATAAATTGACTAAAATTTACCATAAGATCATAATTCCATGCATTGTTTTCAGTAAAAGCTGTTGGTAAATGAAAAACCGATTGATGAAGCTCCACGTCTTTATGTGATCGTCTGAATGAAGAAAGAATTGCTCAGTTTGTGTTGGTGAATGTCTTGTCTCTCTTGGCTTTGTTGCTGTTGTGTTTGTGTCATGCAGATGTATGTTGTGTGTCTGGTTTTGGATCTTTTAAAAGGATCATTTTTGGACCTGGAACCACTTTAGCCGTTGAGTAAGTTCAGATCAAATCAAACCTTTTCTGCAGAAACATTGACAACAAAAGAAAAGAGGATTTTGAAACTTGGAAAAATAAATCTTGTTTTAAGTGTTATCATCTGCATAAAAACAGACAGACAATTCTTTCATGATAAAGAAATATAGATACTAGGATTAAATCTTCACATTCAGATTGAACGCTGATCTATTCGTCCTTCAGTTTATGCTGTTGAGTTTCCTGTTGTGTGAATACTGGTTCTGGATATAGGACGATCTTTGGACGTGGAATCAGTTTAACCGTTCAAACCAGTAAGTTACAATTAAAAATGTATTGTTTAAGATTTAATATTGTTTTCTTTCAATGCTTGAGTCAATGTACTATTTTATGTTCTTACTATTTAGGCTTGGTGTTTAAAAGTTATGTAAAGTGTTTATAGGCTCAAACATAATTACCCTACGAATTGAAAAAAGTTATAATTTATTATCACTGATGTTCAACTGTAAAGCACAATATCAGAAACATTCAGATTTAATTTAAAGTAAATTTGATGAATTGTTTTGTTAGTTTCTGTGTAACAGTGATTTGTAGGTGAGAGTTGGTTGTTGGGTTTGTGTTGTGAGTCTGTGTGTTGTGTGAATGCTGGTGCTGCCAGCAGAATCATCTTTGGACCTGGAACCAGATTATCCATTGAAAGCAGTGAGTTTAAATGTTTTTTTGTTTATGAAAATAATTTGCTTGAGTTTGACTAAAATCAAAGACAGGTTAAATATTGACATACTGAGAAAAACCAAGTTGAGCTTCAGATCCTAATTCTTTAAACTGATTTTAGGAAAGGTTGTTGGTACATAAAAAGCTGATTTTTGAAACTCAGTGTCTTTATAAGATGTAAAATGTATGTTTTGGCTTCGTTGTGGATGTGTTTGTGTCATAAATGTCTGTCTGGTGTTGGAAACATCCAGATTGAACTTAAAATGAATCAAAATAATGGTTTGTTTTGGTAGTTTTGGAGTAAAAGTGAGTGTTTGTAGTGTTTGTAGGTGAGAGTCGGTTCTTGGGTTTGTGTTGTGGGTCTGTGTGTTGTGTGACTGGTGGTGCTGCTAACAGAATCATCTTTGGACCTGGAACCAGATTATCCATTGAAAGCAGTAAGTTCAGATGTTTCTCTATGTTTAAACCCCCAAAATATGAACTACTGATGTAATAGTTTAATCTTAAAATTGAAGGCATCATGTTTTTGACTCATGATGCTATTCAATGATTAACAGTTTCTATAATTTTGACCTTTTGTAAGTTTTCTTTAATAATTAATTATTGATTGAAGTAGATGTTTTCTTAGTAGAAAACTGAATTCCAGAGTTGGTTAGTTAGTTGGAAAGTCGTACTGAGTTTGTGTCACAAAGATTCATGTTGTGTGACTGATACAGCTCGAAAAATCATCTTTGGACCTGGAACCAGTTTAACCGTTCACACCAGTGAGTTCTGATTCAAAACTATTCCAATAACTACAATTATTTACAGTCTGATAGAAAAGTTTCACAAAATGCGAAAAAGGCAACTGTAAAACTGTTCATGTTTTAGAGGAAAATCTTCCTCAATCTGAAGTCATGAAAGAAAAATATCTAAAAATATGTTTAAATATTATTAAAAGAAGAAATGTTGATGTGAAAGTGAGGCAGATGCTGCAGGTTTGTATTTTAAATTTGTGAGAATTCCGAAAATAAGATATTTTTTAGTGTTGGAAATCATTCAATTACAGATTTTAGCGATTTATTTTATGAAACAAGAACTCTAAATTGCCTGAAAAAATATTTTAATTCTTTATAATATTTAGTGCTTTGATGCTTAATAAGAATTTGTCAAGTAATTTGAGGTTTTTTAGATCATTTGTGCTTTGAATTTAACAATGAACTCATGTGTCAGTCTAACGCTGATGTAAAATACTGACATTTTATATCAAATGAAGCAGTTTAGTGAGCTAAATTGTGTAAAAAAACGATCTTATTTATTTCAATAAGTAAAATCCATGTTTATTTGGGTCTGCTTCACTTTGTGCTTAAATGTTTAGGTACAACAATATTTTTCTGCAGAGATAAATGTATGTTTAATATAAAAAAAACCTTGAACTTATTAAAATTGTTTTCAAAACCAGCAGCAGCAAAAAGAACAAAGTGATTAATGTGATCTTATTTTGACCTAATTATTCAAAAGAATAACATGAAAGCAACTAAAAAGTTGTCTTTTATATTTGGATTTTGTGTTTGGAAGTCATAATCTTCTTTGAAATGGGCTCAGCTGCAGTTTTTGTTGAGGTCGTTCTTGTTGTGTGACTGACGCTGGTGGATATAAGATGATTTTTGGACGTGGAATCAGAACAACTATTGAAACCAGTAAGTTCAGACTTTTATCAAGTTTAGTTTTATAATGGAAAAAAAAAATTAGAAAATATTTTTTTTTCAAGTCATTGGCTTCAAAAAGTAAAACAAACATGGAAAAAAATAATAATTTTGACTATTTTTCTTTTTTTTTTTTAGATTTTGTTCAGTTTTTCTAAATCAAACTCTGACTTAAGCAGTTGTGAGGATTTTCAATGTTGATGAGTTTGTGTTGAGGAGACATTTGTGAGTTTGTGCTCTGGAGCTTCATGCTGTGTGAATGTTGGAGGGGGAATTAAAATGATCTTTGGATCTGGAACCAGATTAACTGTTCACACAAGTGAGTTCAACATTCTATCATTCAGATTTTGTTTCTGATGCATTTTTAAAATTCAAATTCCAGTGCTGAAACATAAAAGAGAATTATTTGTTCATGTTTTAGTCAAAGTTTTGTCTGATGTGAAAGTATATGTATAACCACAATTATAGCTGCTTTGAAAATCCTTAATATAGATAATAATCTAGATTGAAACCTAATCTACATTCTTATGTCATAAATATTATTTCATGATGGACATGATTTTGGTTTGAAATTATGAGGATAAGTTTGACATTGTTTGGACCTGGAATCAAACTACCGGTTCAAACCTGACTTTTTTTTTTTTTCTTCAACAACAAAATCGTCAAAAAAAAAAACAAAAAAAAACGAATGTTTAATAGTTTTACATGTAGAAAAAAAAGATGAGATTTCCAGTTTGTAGAGATGTGAGTTTGTGCTTTGGGGCTTCATGCTGTGTGAATGCTGGAGGAGGAGAAAAGCTGTTCTTTGGATCAGGAACCAGATTAATCGTTCACACCAGTAAGTCCATGACTCTTTCATTCAGATTATGTTTCTGATACGTTTTTAAATTTAAACTCCAGTGTAAAAACATCAGAGGAAATAATATTTGTTTATTTTACTTGAAGCATTTATTGTGAAAGTACATGTATGTCTAAAATAACAACTAGTTTGAAAATTGTTTAATCAAAAACTTAAGCAGAAAAAGAGTTTTATTTAAAAGAAAAAAATCGAAAATAAAGAAAACCAATTGTTGAATGTTTAACAGTTTAGATCTCTAGTTAGTAGAGATGAGAGTTTGTGTTCTGGAGCTTCATGCTGTGTGACTACTGGAGCACAAGATAAGCTGTTCTTTGGATCTGGAACCAGATTAATCGTTCATACCAGTAAGTTTATATTTCTATCATTCAGATTATGTTTCTGATGCATTTTTAAAATTCAAACTCCAGTGCTGAAACGTAAAAGAGAATTATTTGTTCATCTTTTTGTCAAAGGTTATTCTGATGTGAAAGTATATGTATAACCACAATTATAACTGCTTTTAAAATCTTCAATATAGATAATAATCTGGATTGCAAACTAATCTACATTCTTATGTCATAAGTATTATTTCATGATGGACATGATTTTGGTTTTAAATTATGAGGATAAGTTTGACATTGTTTGGACCTGGAATCAAACTACCGGTTCAAACCTGACTTTTTTTTTTCTTCAACAACAAAATCGTCAAAAAAAAAATAATGTTTAATAGTTTTACATGTAGAAAAAAATGACGAGATTTACAGAGAAGTGAGTTTGTGCTTTGGAGCTTCATGCTGTGTGAATACTGGAGGACGAGAAAAACTGTTCTTTGGATCTGGAACCAGATTAATCGTTCACACCAGTGAGTTCACAATTCTTTCATTCAGATTATGTTTCTGATATGTTTTTAAATTTAAACTCCAGTGCCAAAACATCAAAGGAAATAATATTTGTTTATTTTACTAGAAGCTTTTATTGTGAAAGTACATGTATGTCCACAATCGCAACTAGTTTGAGAATTGTTTAAACCAGTAATAATTTGGATTGAAATTCTGATTCATCTATATTTTTTGTCAGAAATAAAAGTCCATGATAGATGTAATCTGGTTTTAAATTCTAATTATAAGTTTGACAATGTTTTGGACCCGAAACCAAATTACTGGTTCAAACCAGGGACTTTTTTTTTCTTTAAAAACTTAAACAAAAGAAAAAAGCTATATTTAAGAGAAAAAAGAATGAAAATAAAGAAAACCAATTGTTAAATGTTTAACAGTTTAGATCTCTAGTTAGTAGAGATGAGAGTTTGTGTTCTGGAGCTTCATGCTGTGTGAATACTGGAGCACGAGATAAGCTGTTCTTTGGATCTGGAACCAGATTAATTGTTCACACCAGTAAGTTTATAATTCTATCATTCAGATTATGTTTTTGATATGTTTTTAAATTCAAACTTCAGTGTCAAAACATCAAAGGAAAGAATTATTTTTTGTTTAATTATAAGCTTTTATTGTGAAAGGATATATTTCACAACTGGTTTGAAATTCCTTCAAGTAAATCATAATCTAGATTTAAATTTATATAATCAACAGTTTTTATAACATAAAGATAATATAAGGTTGATTGTAATTCAGTTTTAAATTCTGATTCATAAGGAATAAGTTTTCCATTGTTATCACCAGAACCAGATCAAGGATTCAGAGCAGTAAAATGTTTTCTTCTTCTTTAGAATATTCAAACATTTATTTATTTTAGAAAAAAAACACAAAGAAAACTGTAAAATATTCAACAGTTTGACATGCAAAATAAGACGAGATCTTCAGTTACAATAGATGTGAGTTTGTGTTCTGGAGCTTCATGCTGTGTGAATGCTGGAGCACGAGAAAAGCTGTTCTTTGGATCTGGAACCAGATTAATCGTTCACACCAGTAAGTTTATAATTCTATCATTCAGATTATGTTTCTGATATGTTTTTAAATTTAAACTCCAGTGTAAAAACATCAAAGGAAAGAAATATTTTTGTTTAACTATAAGCTTTTATTGTGAAAGGATAAATTTCGCAACTGGTTTGAAAATCCTTCAAGTAAATCATAATCTAAATTTAAGTTTATGTAATCTTCAATTTTTATAACATAAAGATAATATAAGGTTGATTGTAATTCAGTTTCAAATTCTGATTCATAAGAATGAGTTTCCCAATGTTGTCACCAGAACCAGATCAAGGATTCAAACCAGTAAAATTATTTCTTCTTCTTTAAAATATCCAAACATTTATTTATTTTAGAAAAAAACACAAAGAAAACTGTAAAATATTCAACAGTTTGACATGTAAAATAAGACGAGATCTTCAGTAAGAATAGATGTGAGTTTGTGTTCTGGAGCTTCATGCTGTGTGAATGCTGGAGGACAATATAAGATCTTCTTTGGATCTGGAACCAGATTAACTGTTGAACACAGTAAGTCTGATTATTGATTTTTGATTACATGAGAAGTTTAGGATAATTCCAGTTTAAGAAAGTAAAGAAACAAACTAGTTATTTAGAGTCAGCAGACAGAATTGAAAATTTAAATGTGTTTGACTTTGTGGTCTCTGAGTTTGTGTGTCGGACCTTCACATTGTGTGACTCAGTTTGGAACAGCCAAGCTGGTGTTTGGATCTGGAACCAGATTAAGCGTAGAAACCAGTAAGTGTGTTTAGACTGGTTTGTAATTGAACACGGTGATGTGAAATTCAGAGTCTCGGTTTGTTTCATAAAGTTGTGGTTGTGTGTGTTGGGCAGGAGGGACAGTTTGTGTTTGTGTTCTGGAGTTTAATGTCGTGTGTCTGATGGAAGATATAAAACCATATTTGGATCCTGAACCAGGTTAATGATTGAAACCTGTAAGTTTAGATCAAATTCACGATGATTCCAGATAACAGAAAACGTTTAATGACGGATCAGGTTTAAAGTGATGGTCAACATAAAACACAAATAGAAGTAAAAAACATTAGGATTTGATTTAAAGTTAATCAAAATAATTCGTTTTAGTGTGAAAGTGATGTTTCTGGATTTTAGGAAGCAGTTTGTAGTCGAGGATCAGTTCTTGGGTTCTTCAGTTTGTGTTGTGAGTCTGTGTGTTGTGTGTCTGGTAATACAGGCAGAATTATCTTTGGACCTGGAACCAGATTATCCATTGAAAGCAGTGAGTTCAGATGGTTTCTTAATGTTTTTTTTATTATTTAAAGGAAGTTTGTTCTTAGTTTACCTCATTGACTGAAATCGAGTTCAGTTCAGATCCCGGTTCAGGCAGAAATATTGGTAAACAGCACATTTACTATGTAGTTAAATTCTTTAATCTGACCTTCAGAAAAGGTTGTTAGTGAATGAAAAGCTGATTTTTGAAGCTCCATTTCTTATGTGATCGGCTGTTTGAGGAAAAGTTGTTCAGTTTGTGTTGTTGAGTTTCCTGTTGTGTGAATACTGGTGATAAGATCCTCTTTGGACGTGGAACCAGATTGATTGTAGAAACCAGTAAGTTCACAGAATAATATTTATACTAACACTTGGACTTTCTTACAGGGTGTTAATCTTTAGGATTCCTCCTTTTGTTGTTGTTGCATTTGTGTAATACAAATGTGTGATGTCTCTGGGTTTAGATCTGCTAAAAAGATTTAAAAAAATGTGTGAGTTTTATTGAGAAAGGATAAATAGGACCATAAACCCAAATGCTTGAAAATAGTTTAAATCCTCCATGATCCTGATTGAATCTCGTAGTAATTTACATTTTTGTGTCAAACCTATAATATCACGCTGGATGTAGTTTGTTTTAAATTCTGATTATAAGATGAGTTTGTAAATGTTCTGGACATGGAACCAGATTGACAGTTCAAAGTGGGGAGATGGGTTTTTTAATTCTTCAAAATCTCAAAAAAAAAAACTACATCAGTTTTAAGAACATGTCAAAGTCTAACATAAAAATAATTAATTATTTGTATAGTTAAAGAAGAAAAAAATCATTGAAGAAGAAAAAAAAAGCAGAGAAAAAAAACTGCAGAATATTTATCAGTTTTAAGAACACTTGAAAGGTGAGATCTCCAGCTTTAGGGATGTGAGTTTGTGTTCTGGAGCTTCATGCTGTGTGAATACTGGAGTAGGAAATAAGATCGTC
Source organism: Oryzias melastigma (assembly GCF_002922805.2). Taxonomy (NCBI): domain Eukaryota; kingdom Metazoa; phylum Chordata; class Actinopteri; order Beloniformes; family Adrianichthyidae; genus Oryzias; species Oryzias melastigma. The sequence continues at coordinate 17,590,726 of NC_050528.1, forward strand.
TTCGGATCTGGAACCAGATTAACCGTTCACACCAGTGAGTTTATTCTTCTTTTATTCAGATTATATCTATGACTTATTTTTAAGTTTGAGTCCAGTGTAAAACATGAAAAGGATGAATAATTTGTTCATGTTTTACTATAAGTTGTATTAAGTAAATAAGACTGTGATCACAAATGTTTGAAAACCTTTTAAATCAATAATGATCTGGATTCAAACCCATAATAACCTACAGTTTTAGGTCAGAAAGATCATTTTTTGCTCGATACAATTCGGATCATGAGAACACGTTTGATCATGGAACCAGGCTGAAAGTTCAAACCAGTTAGATGTTTTTTTCTCTTCATCAAAATCTTGAAAAAAATAAAACAGAAATGTAGAATTAAGAACAACCTCAAAAAATGAGATCTACAGATTACAGAACTGATGGAAGATGTTTTTTAATTGTTATCAAAATTTCCAAATAAAAAAAAGACTTCAAAAGAAAAAACATCACGAGAAAATAAACTGTGGAACATATTTATTAGTTTTAGGAATACATTTAATAAGGGAGAGATCTGCAAGTTTGTAGAGCTGAGTTTGTGCTTTGGACCTTCATGCTGTGTGAATTCTGGAGGACGACAAAAGATGATCTTTCGATCTGGAACCAGATTAATCGTTCACACCAGTGAGTTCATAATTTCATCATTCAGATTGTGTCTCTTATTTATTATTAAGGTTAAGTCCAGTGTAAAAACATCAATAGAATGAATTATTTTTTCTTTTGTATGACTGTAATCTTAAATGCTTAAAAATTCTTTATATCAGTAATGATCTGAACTAAGACTCATAAAAATCTAATAATAATAGTTTCTAACTATAGGTTTTATGTCAGAAAAATTTTTGTTGTTGAATACAATTTAGTTTTGAATTCTGGTTCATAAGAATGAGTTTGGCAATATTTTCGACTTGGAACCAGGTTCAAACCAGTAAAACATGTTTTTTCCTTCTGCAAAATCTTCAAATATAACAAAACAATTAAAGAAAAGAGAAGAAAATCTTAGAATATATGTAATAGATTTAAGAACACATGCAAAAAGGAGAAGTTCTACCGTTAGACGACAGTGACGTTCTAATAGAGAGTTTGTGCTCTGGAGCTTCATGCTGTGTGAATACTGGAGGACTAAATAAGATCGTCTTTGGATCTGGAACCAGATTAACTGTTGAAGACAGTAAGTCTGATTATCTATTATGTAAGAAGTTTATGATAATTAAAGATAAATGGGATAAATATTACTAATGGATCAGGCTTAGAGTGATGTTCAACTTTAAAACTTGTTGTTGGAAACATTCAGATTTCATTTAAAGTAAATCAGATTAATTTATTGTTTTGTCAGTTTTGATGTAAAAGTGATTGTTTATGGTGTTTAGAACACAGTTTCTAGTAGAGAACGGCTTCTCTGGTTTGTGTTGTGAGTCTGTGTGTTGTGTGAATGTTGGTGCTGCTAACAGAATCATCTTTGGACCTGGAACCAGATTATCCATTGAAAGCAGTAAGTTCAGATGGTTTTTGTTTGTTGTTTTTGACTTTTTTTGAGTTTGACTAAAATCAAAGAGAGTTAAAAAATGAAGACACATTTAACTTAAATTAATGTTTTAACTGATTTCAGAAAAGTCTGTTGTTGAATGAAAAGTTGATTTTTGAAGCTTTACATCTTCGTGTGATCGTCTGAATGAAGCCAAAGCTGTTGAGTTTATGTTCTTCAGTTTATGTTGTTGAGTTTCCTGTTGTGTGAATGCTGGATATAAGATGATCTTTGGACGTGGAATCAGTTTAACCGTCGAAAGCAGTGAGTTTAATGTTTATTTCTATCATAATTTGGTGTTTCTCCTTCAGAAGGAAAGAAAACAGAAATATTGATGTGAACATTTTGAATTATCAAAATAACTGAATGCATTTTGACACTCAATTTCAGTGTTTAATAGCATCTATCTTTTATAGTACATTTTGTGATTTTTAAAATATTGTTCTTTGTTTGTTTAAATAATTGATTAGTAGATATTAATACATTTCTTGAGTTTAAATCTGAACTCCAGAGTTGGTTACCAACAGAAAAGGTTGTACTGAGTTTGTGTCACACAGATTCATGTTGTGTGACTGATACAACTCGAAAAACCATCTTTGGACCTGGAACCAGTTTAACCGTTCACACCAGTGAGTTCCCATTCAAAACTATTCCAATAACTACATTTATTTACAGTCTGATGCAGAAGCTAAACTCAGTTTAATAGAATCTGAAAAAGGTAAAGTGTAAAACTTCATGTTTTAGAGGAAAATGTTTCTCAATCTGAAGTTATAAATGAAATGAAAAATATCTCTAATAATGCTTAAACACTATTTAACATGTTATTGAAAGTGAAGAAAAAAAATACAATTAGAAAAGATTTCTGTTCGTGTCATTGGCTTCAAAAAGTCAAGCAAACGTGAAAAAAACATCTAATTTCGACTATTTTATTTAGTTCAGTTTTTCTAAATCAAACTTTGACTTAAGCAGTTGTGAGGATTTTCAATGTTGATGAGTTTGTGTTGAGGAGACATTTGTGAGTTTGTGCTCTGGAGCTTCATGCTGTGTGACTACTGGAGGAGGATATAAGATCTTCTTTGGATCTGGAACCAGATTAACCGTTCATACCAGTGAGTTCAACATTCTATCATTCAGATTTTATTTCTGATGCATTTTTAAAATTTAAACTCCAGTGCTGAAACATAAAAGAGAATTATTTGTTCATCTTTTAGTCAAAGTTATTGTCTGATGTGAAAGTATATGTATAACCACAATTACAACAGCTTTGAAAATCCTTAAAATAGATAATAATCTGGATTAAAAACTAATCTACATTCTTATGTCATAAATATTATTTCATGATAGACATGATTTGGTCTTAAATTATGAGGATAAGTTTGACATAGTTTTAGTAGATTTCAGTTCAAATTAGTAACTTCAAAAAGTAAATAAAAAAATAGAGATTTTTTTTAAATAAACTTTGGTATAAACCACAGAGGAGTTTTAATGTTGACTGAGTTTGTGTTGAGGAGTTTTGCACTGTGTGACTTCTGGATCTGGACTCAGGATGATTTTTGGAGCTGGAACCAGATTAACCGTTCAAACCAGTGAGTTCACAACCAGATCTAGTGTTTTGTTTTTTTCTTTTTCCAATTTTGTTAATTTTTTTGACAGTTTATTGTTTCTTAAACTCAGAACGTTAACAAATGTTTAGATATCAAATGTTAGATAAAAAGACTATATAATCTGCACAAATCTTTAATCAAAACTTGACCAAAATTTTGAAACTGTTCAGACGATAAATTACAATGTTAGTAAGTTATTATTGAAAAAGAGGACAAAAATTGACTTTGCTTCACTGCTCCGTTTATGTGAAAACTTACAAACAAAAAATGAAATTTTGAACCAGATCACTAATTTCAATTAATTCAGATCTAATTTCCTATTAATGTATATTAAATTTTATTGCTGTGTGTTATAGTTAAGTTATGAAATCCATTAAAACGAATAAAACCATCAAATAAGAATTAAATCTCCTAACATTTGGGGCTTTAATCCTGCTCTTCATAAACAAATATCATTAAACAGAATTCCCTTAATGAAACCATAATCTGCCGTAAAACTTAAATGAGATAAAACAAAGAAACAAAACTGAAGAATATTCAACATTTTCTAGGAACACATGTGAAATAAGAGAAGATCTCCATTTTGTAGAGAAGAGTTTGTGTTCTGGAGCGTCATGCAGTGTGAATACTGGATTGAAAAAGCTGTTCTTTGGATCTGGAACCAGATTAACTGTTCACACCAGTGAGTGCATAATTCTTTCATTCAGATTATGTCTCTAAATGTTTTATGAAGTTTAAACATCAAAAGGATGTATTATTTGTTTCTGTTTAACTATAAGTTTTATTGTGAAAGGATAAAAATGAACGCCATCACAACCGCTTTGAAAATCCTTCAAATAAGTAATCTGAATTAAAACTCAACATTTTTATGACAGAGAAATAATTCAGGGTTGATAGTAATTTGGTTTCAAATTCTGATTAATAATGTTTTGGACCTGGAATCAGATTGACGGTTCAGACTAGAAAGAGGCGTTTTATCTTCTTCAAAATCTAAAATAAATAAATACATAAATGTTTTTTTTTTACTTGATAAAGAAAGAAAACAGATAAAAACAACTATAGAATATTTAACAGTTTTAAAAACTCTAAAAAAATATGAGATCTCCAGTTTGTAGAGATGTGAGTTTGTGTTCTGGAGCTTCATGCTGTGTGACTACACAAGCACAACAAAAGCTCTTCTTTGGATCTGGAACCAGATTAACCGTTCACACCAGTGAGTTTATTCTTCTTTTATTCAGATTATATCAATGATTTATTAAGTTTAACTCTACAGCCAAAACATCAAAAGAATTAAATATTTGTACATGTTTTACTAGACATTTTTCTTGTGAAAGGATATGAGGATTTGATAGATGTAATCTGGTTTCAAATTCTGATTATAGGAATGAGTTTAACAATGTTTTGGATCTGGATCAACGATCACAGTTCAAACCAATAAGATGTTTTTTTTTTGGGTTTGTTTTTCAAAATCTTCACAAAACAAAAAAATAAAAAATAATTGAAAAAAATATGCAACAAAAACAGAAAACAAACTGTAGAATATTTAATAAATTATAGGAACAAATGCAATAAAGACCAAAGATGCCGTTTCTAGAGATGTGAGTTTGTGTTCTGGTGCTTCATGCTGTGTGAATACTGGAGCACAACGAAAGATCTTCTTTGGATCTGGAACCAGATTAATCGTTCAAACCAGTGAGTTCATAATTCTTTCATTCAGATTATGTCTATGATTTATTATTAAGTTTAAATCCAGTGTAAACATCAATAGAATTAATGATTTTTTTATATATTACCATAAGTTTTATTGTGAAAGGATATGTATGACCAGAATTTCAACTGCTTGAAGGCATTTTAAATAAATTAACGATCTGGATTGAAACCCAAACTAATCTACATTTTTCTATCGGAAGCATCATTTATGACTGAATGCAATCTGGATTTAGATTTAGATTATGAGAATGAGGTGACAATGTTCAAACCAATCTAAAACTAGTAAGATGTTTTTTTCTTCATCAAAATTATCAATAATTGTATTGGGTATTTGGGTATTTATTGGGTATTTATTATCTATTATTATTATTTATGAAGTATGGAGTATAGATGCTCTAAACGCAATTTCGTTGTTATTCTGTGACAATGACAAGAAATAAATTGAATCTTGAAAAAAACATTCAAAAGAAAAAAAAACAGACAAAACAATCTGGAGAATATAATTAATACTTTTTAAGACAAACAGAGAAAAGAGAGGATCTACCGTTAGATGAGAGTGATCAGAGTTTGTGTTCTGGAGCTTCATGCTGTGTGAATACTGGAGCACAAAAGATCTTCTTTGGATCTGGAACCAGATTAACTGTTGAACACAGTAAGTCTGATTATTAATTATTGACTACATAAGAAGTTTATGACGATTCCAGATAAATTAGATGATTACTCACGGATCAGGTTTATAGTGATGTTCAACTTTAAAGCTTATTATTGGAAACATTCAGATCTCATTTAAAGTAAATCAGATTAATTTATTATTTTGTCAGTTTTGATGTTAAAGTGATTGTTTATGGTGTTTAGGACTCAGTTTCTAGTAGAGAACGGCTTCTCTGGTTTGTGTTGTGAGTCTGTGTGTTGTGTGAATGTTGGTGCTGCTGACAGAATCATCTTTGGACCTGGAACCAGATTATCCATTGAAAGCAGTGAGTTCAGATGGTTTTTGTTTATGGTTTTTGGCCTTTAAAATAAGTTTTTTTGAGTTTGAATAAAATCAAAGAGAGTTCAAAAATTAGGATATTGAGAAAAAAAGAAATTCACCTTAAATTAAATTCTTTAAACTAATCTTAGAAAAGGTTTTCAGTGAATGAAAAGTAAATTTTTGAAGCTCCGTGTTTTTATGTGATCGTCTGAATGAGGTAAGAGTTGTTCAGTTTGTGTTGTTGAGTTTCCTGTTGTGTGAATACTGGTAATAAGATCCTCTTTGGACGTGGAACCAGATTGATCGTAGAAACCAGTAAGTTCACATAAATCAAATCCATGTTGACTTTTCCCAACATAAATGGTTCTAAAATGTAGACTTTCTATCAGTGTGTTAGACTTTAGGTGAAAGCAGTAAGTTCAGATCAGAATGAAACCTTTTCTGATGATTTTAGAAATGATGCTTTTGAAAGATGAAATCCTGTTTTAAGTTTGTCGTCTCCATTAAAACAGACGCAAACAGAATTAATGATCAGAGTTCTGTCATGATAACGAATTATTTATATTAGGATTAAACCTTCTCCACAGTTAGATTGAACGCTGATCTGTTTGTTCTTCAGTTTATGTTGTTGAGTTTCCTGTTGTGTGAATACTGGATATAAGATGATCTTTGGACGTGGAATCAGTTTAACCGTCGAAAGCAGTGAGTTTAATGTTTATTTCTATCATAATTTGGTGTTTTTCCCCCAGAAGGAAAGAAATTTTAAATATTGATGTGAACAGTTTGAACTTAAAACTGTCAAAATATATCAATATGCATGAAAATGTTTTTTGATAAGACACTTTTCAGGGTTTTATCGATTCTATCATTCATATTACCTCTTGACTTTTGTGATTTTAAAACCTACTTTTTAAATATAATACAAGTTGTTTAAAGTGAATCCCAGAGTTGGTTAAAGTTGTACTGAGTTTGTGTCACATAGACTCATGTTGTGTGACTGATGCAACTCGAAAGATCATCTTTGGACCTGGAACCAGTTTAACCATTCACACCAGTGAGTTCTGATTCAAAATTATACCAATAACTACAATTATTACTGCAATACACTGATGCAAAAAGCTGAACTCAGTTTTAAACAGTGAAATCAATTGATAAATTAAAAGTAGCAGTTTAAATAAACTGAACTAAGTTGAAAAAGTTAATAAATATTATTACATTTATTAATATTATTGTTAATTAAATATTAGTGAGTGAAATCCACATTAGTTCAGCTCTGCTGCACTTTGTGCTTTGGAGTTTATAGTTGTGTGTCTGGAAATCAGAGAAGGATCATATTTGGACGAGGAATCAGATTAATTGTTGCAGAAAGTAAGTCTTCATATTTTTGATCATCTTTAACACAATTTTAAATTAAAAATAATAACAATTTTTAGCTTTTCCTGCAGTTAACTTTCTGGTTAACAAAAAAAACCCTTTAAATTATCAGAGTTTAAATGTTTCAAAACCAGCAGCAGTGAAATGAACACTAATGTGATTTTGTTTAAAATACAATAGTGTAAATCTAACGTCGTGAAAATGTAACTTTTCCGTGCACAAAGTGTTTTTTTGAAGGACTCAGCTAAAGTTTTTGTTGAGGTCGTTCTTGTTGTGTGACTGATGGTGGTGGATTCAAGGTGATTTTTGGACGTGGAGTCAGAACAACTATTGAAACCAGTAAGTTCAGACTTTGAACAAATACAGCTTCAAATGGAGAAAAATGGAGATTTCAGCTCAAGTCAGTAACTTAACAAAAAAAGAACTTCGACAATTTTCTCTTAGATTTGGTTCATGAAAAAAAATAGTTTAAACTCTCTTAAATATAATTTTAAAGAAAAATCAAATTTTTAGAATTTTATAGAGTTTTGTTCAAATCAGTGTTGGGTTCAAAATCATATCAGTGTGTTTTTTATGTGCAGTGTTTTATCTGTTTTGAATTTTATTTCAGTGCCAAAAAATCTCAAACGTTTTGGAATTTTTTAAAATAATGTAGTTTAATAGCTTGAATCTTGAAAAAAAAAATAGTTGTACATGTTTCATTCTAAGTTTTATTGTGAAAGGCCAAATATGACATTAATCAGAACTGTATTGAATGTTTAATAATCTACTTTTTATGTCAGAAATAGATTTTCACACTGGATCCAATTGGATTTCTCATTCATATTGTATGAATGAATTTGTAAATGTTTAGACCTAGAACCAGGTTCAAGTTAATACTAGTTCGATGTTCTTTCTTCTTCAATATTACTTAAAAATGGCTTTATATGAAAATAGAATTGCACAAACTTTAGAATGTTTAACAGTTTTATGAACATGCAGAAAAGATCAGATCTTTGGCTTGTAGAGGTGTGAGTTTGTGCTTTGCAGCTTCATGCTGTGTGAATGCTGTTGGAGGATATAAGATCTTCTTTGGATCTGGAACCAGATTAACCGTAGAACACAGTAAGTCTGATTTATGATTCGATGATGACTCTATGATGATTCCAATTTAGAGAAGTGAAGACAAATATCTTTTATTTCACAAAAAATATCATGCATCAGTCAGCAGAAATAATCCAAAGCCTGATTGTGTTTGAGTTTGTGGTCTCTGAGTTTGTGTGTCGGACCTTCACATTGTGTGACTCAGTTTGGAGCAACCAAGATGTTGTTTGGATCTGGAACCAGATTAACCGTAGAAACCAGTAAGTGTTTTTAGATTCTGGTTTAAAATTGAACATGTTGATGTGAATTCAGTTTATAAAAACTCTTGATTTGTTTTATTCAATTGTGGAGTATGTAGAGGGTCTATTGGTATTTGTGTTCTGGAGTTGTGTGTCTGATTGAAGATATAAAACCATTTTCGGATCTGGAACCAGTTTAATGATAGAAACCTGTAAATTCAGATTAAACTCACGATGATTCCAGTTAACAGAAGATGATTGGTGATGGAACAGACTATAATCCATTTAGCTTTAAATGTCTAGAATTATGGATGTATTATTTTGAAAAAAGTAATTTTTATCATTTCTTCACAGAGAAACTAGATATTTAGTGTAAAACAATTTTTGATATTTAGAATTTTGGGCTAAACTTCCGCTTTGGTTTGTGTTGTTGATCTTCACACTGTGTGACTCAGAGCAATGTTAAGATGCTGTTTGGCAGTGGAACCAGATTAACTGTTGAACCTGGTAAGTTCATATAATTAACATAAATCAATAATAAGAAAAATAACTAATCAGTTTTTTGTAATGAAAAGTCTTAAATTATAGTTTTAATGATTTTCCAAAAACATGAAACTCAAAATTTTTGCACACTTATTTTATTAAATTGAATTTTGTTGTGTTACAAAAGGATGATTGAAATAAAATATCTATAAATAGTTCTGAACCTAAATTGGTTAAATTAATATATTAATTTCTATACTATATAAAAGGTAATATTTGTGTTTTTAAATTTGATCAAATTAGTTAAATGTAAAAAGCGAGTGAATACTTTCAGAGGTGAAAGTTCACCTCCGTCTGCTTGAGTTTGTGCTGCTGAGGATCATGTTGTGTGTCTACTTATGGTGGAGGAACAAAGATGATCTTTGGATCTGGAACCAGATTAACCGTTCAGACCAGTGAGTTCAACATTCTATCATTCAGATTTTGTTTCTGATGTATTTTAGACTGAACTGCAGTGCAAAGACGTTAAAAAAAGAACATTTTTTGGATGTTTTCTTATTAGTTTTTATTTGAAAGAACGACTGTGACCAGGATTAAAGCTGATTTAAAACAATCTTTCAAATGATTAATAATCTGGATTAAAACAGATTATTTTAATCTGAATTTACTTTAGTTCTAGATTCAGACTATAATGAGGAGTTTGTGTGGTGGAGTGTCATGATGTGTGAATGATGGGATGAAGATGATCTTTGGAACTGGAACCAGATTAACTATTCACACCAGTAAGTTTTCCTTTTTATTGTTCATAGAATGTAAGATTTAAAAAAACTGGTGTGTTTACAGCATAAACTGTAATGAAGGTTAATTTAGACTTTTTTAGTCAGCGTTGATGCTTTGATTCTTGGGGGGTTTGGTTCTATGAAGACACCCGTTTTGGTATATTTGGTTTAATTTTTAGATGGACTTGACGCTTGTCCAAATATAAATCTAGATTGAACCTAAAAGATTGAAAATGGTAAATTAAATAAAATGATGATTTCAAGAATTTGATTTCAGCAAACTGGTTCGTGATCAGGACTTTTACACTGTGTGAATGATGGAACCAGAAAACTCCACTTTGGACCTGGAACCGCTTTAACTGTTCACACATGTGAGTTATAAAATCCTTTTTCCAGATTATGTTTCATTTTTCATTTTATAGTTTACCTTTTATGATGCTGCACTGAAAATATAGAATTAAAATCAAACCAATTGTTTTGAACTTTAATGACATTGAAAAAGATTTGAAAATTTATTTGATTTTGTGGCTTAAATTAATTTTAAGAAAGAAGTTGTTTATGTGAATATAGATTAGTTTGACAGGAAAATATGGGAACAGAATTGTGAGTTGTGTGACTTCCAATATAAAATTGGTATTTGGACCTGGAACCAGATTAACTGTTCAGACCAGTGAGTTCATTCTTGAATTGTTCTTAAATTTAAGTTTAATCTTTTACGTTGTTAAAAACTTCAGAGAAAAATGTTTCTGTGAGTTTCTTCACAATATTTTTAAGAAGTAAAGCCGACAAACTGACATCAAAGATTTCTTTGAAACATTTTAAATGAGCAAATATCCTGAAATCTCTTTGAACAAATCTGGATTCCAGATGATTCAGTTTGGTCGTAGAAGGTTCAGAGTTTGTGCTGCTGAGCTTCCTGCTGTGTGAATACTGGAGGCTATAAGCTGATCTTTGGATCTGGAACCAGATTAACCGTAGAAACCAGTAAGTGTGTCTGTATATGTGAGTCCAGTTTTTCGAAAATCCGAGTTTTGCTGAAGTAGAGTCGGAGGGCCATTTTGTGTTTATGTCCTGGACTTTCATATTGTGTGTCTGATGGAGGATATAAAACCATCTTTGGATCTGGAACCAGTTTAACTATTGGAACCTGTAAGTTCAGATCAAACTCAAAATGACCTCAAATAACGAACCTAAAAACCTCCAGACGTTGGATTTTAAATGTTGTTATGAATACAGAAAGTTCAGGCATTTGTGACACAAGTATTTTTTTTTCAATGTTGAAGAAAAGTTTAAATTTATAGTGTAAAATGAGTTATGAAAATGTGAGGAAAATTAGGTTTCCTAACGTTGCAGATTTATTTTGAAAAGTAAACGTTTTATTTTCTGAACAATAAATAACCTTAAAAATGTAAGTGTTTTTTTTCTATTAAATTCAGAAAACACATTTAAAATAATAATGATTTAAAATGTTTAAAATACTTTAAAATTTAAGGTACTTAAAAAACAACGAATTTACTGTAAAATCAAGTGTAAAATTACAGATAAGTTATTGTTTGGTTCTGGATGTTTGGTTCAGTCTTTAGCTTCAGTTTGTGTTGTTGAACTTCATGTTGTGTGAATCAGAATTTAGCAAAGATGCTGTTTGGCAGCGGAACCAGATTAACAGTTGATCCTGGTGAGTTCAATCCATTAATAGTAACTCTGAAAATGAATGTGAAATTACTTTTTTCTCTTAATTATTTGATATTAGTGTAAAAGAATGATATAAATAATCTTATTTCTTAGCTCAAATGTAATTATTTCTAAACTTTAAGTGTATTTATGTTTTACGTTTGAACAAAAGTTTAACCCAAAAATATAGTTTTGGTAGAAAACGATTGAAAAAGTTTAAATTAATGTTTTGATCAAATGAATTGGTGTGTTTGAGTGTGAACGGTGATCAAATGAATATTAATCTGGATTTGAAATCATAAACCATAAATCAGATTCTGACTATAAGGATGAGTTTATGTTGTGGAGTTTCATGATGTGTGACTGATGGATTTAAGATGTTCTTTGGATCTGGAACCAGATTAACCGTTCACACCAGTAAGTTTACTTGAATATTGTTTAAATGATGTAAGATTAGAAAACTAATGAGTTTAGGAAATTTAGCTTGATTTTATTTTTATTATTATTACTGTGTATTGATGGAACAAAGGGATTGTTGGGACCTCTGTATATTTGTAGGTAAATTCTCTAGAATATCATCAAGTAAAATCAATTTGAACATTAGTTTTGATTTTAATGATACAGAAACTGCTGTGATTTCCGTCCAGCATGCTTCCATTCTGACAGTTTGTGGCCTCAGAGTTTGTGTTCAGCAGCTTCATGCTGTGTGACTAGAAATCAGAACAAGATGATCTTTGGAAGTGGAACCAGATTAACCGTTCACACCAGTAAGTCTCGATAAATGATTTATTACAGTCTGTCAACGAGAAACTTTTCAATATTTGGGTTAAAATCGTTGATGTCAACATTTTTCTGCTTGTATCTTCTGAGATGATCGGGGTAATTGTTATCAGTTGATCGATAATCAATGAATTCTAAGAAACTGTGACACAATATCTGGATTAAAAGCTCTTATTGATCAAAGTGATCATTCTAGGTGTGTGAGCTTATTGATTAAAGTTTATCATTTGACAGTAAAATGAGAAACATCAATTTCGGTTGTGTAGTGTCAGTGAGTTTGTGTTACTCTGCATCACATTGTGTGTCTGCGTCTGGAGGAACGTGGAAGATCTTCTTTGGATCTGGAACCAGTTTAACCGTTCAAACAAGTGAGTCCTCCCTTTAGAAACAGTAATGAAGGTTGATTATTTTAGACTTTTTAGATCAAGGTTGATGGTTTGATTCCTGGGTTTTAATTTATAGAAACACCCAAAAACCTTAAACTGGTCCTGATCTGAATCCAGATTGACCCAAAAGGGTGAAAAAGGATAAAACTAAAGGAAAGCAGAAAAAACACCTTTTAAAAATCAAACAGTTTAGGATGTGATCAAAGTAAACTGACTCCAGTTTGTAGTCAGGAGTTTCACGTTGTGTGAATGATGGAACCAGAAGACTCCACTTTGGATCTGGAACCAGTTTAACTGTTCACACTCGTAAGTTCTGGTTTTTAGTCCTTCAGCTTTTGTCTCATTTTTACATTTAATCCAGGTCTTCACTTAATTTATTTATTTATGAAATTTAAAATAAATGTAGGTAGGAAGGGGTTAATATTGCACCAAAACTCTCTTGATCTGTGGTGAAACTATGATTTTAGTCCAAATTCTTCCATATTGTTGCTCCGTTTGTGTGTCTGAGTTTGTGCTGTGGACTTTCTCCTTGTGTGAATCAAGTGAAGCTCATATTTGGTCGTGGAACCAGAATAACCGTTGAACCCAGTAAGTAGAAAGAGTTTCTGAAAGGATTGATTAACCGATTAAATGTTTTATAATGTTGGTTTGTCTGCACAAAAGCAGGATTGTAGATTTTACAGAACATTTTCTGTTTGGTTTTAAAAGACAAAAAATATTGTCTTAAGAAGCCTGGAGAAGCAAAGTGTCTGAATTTTTCGATCATAACTTTTGATGCTTTTGTGAGCTGAAGAGACTGTTTGTTGGAAGATGATTTGCTGTAAAATGATCCAGAGAAGAAACATTTGGAATTTGGATGTTCATTTCGTCTGATGCAGACGCTGGTTTCTCCTCATTTTATTCTGCTATGAATATTAGGATCAGTCTGCTTCAGGTTTGTGTTGTGAAGCTTCATGTTGTGTGAATGTTGGAAATGTGAGGGTGATCTTTGGATCTGGAGCCACTTTAACCGTTCAGACCAGTAAGTTGAACACTGAGGATTTTTATCATGATAGAAAATGATTTTCCTTCCCTTTAACACATCCTGGAGAAAAAGACCTAAATGTTTCTCTGAATGAATTTCAGTTCAGCTTTTATCTACAGAACAAACTTGAAGAACCTTCTTGTTGTTGTTGACTTGGTTCATGTGATGGAGCGTTGTGTTGTGTGTCTGGTTATGGAGGGAACAAACTCACCTTCGGACCTGGAACCCGTTTGACCGTTCAGACCAGTGAGTTCACATACAAATTACTCATTTTTATGACGTTTCCTTAAACTTTAAACTCATGATTTCATAAACTTTCAAGCTCCTGAAGACATCTGTAAAGATTTCAAATTGAAAAACAGATGAAAATAAGTCTGTGCCAAATAGATTTTTAATTTTTTAATCAAGTAACACAGAAATAGAAAAAAATATTTAAAACAATTTTATATCACTGATGAAAGATGACAGTTTAAAGTGATCTAGTAATTATTTTCACTAATTAACATCCAACTGAACATTCTGATGCACACAAACACAAACGCTCATATTTGACTCATTATTTGAAAAACTGCTGATCTGCATTATTAATGATTAGAAAAAATGTCTTTATTTGGAGCCAAATTGACAAGTAAATTGATAAATTTGATTATTTTTGTTTTTGTAAAACCTAACATTTTTTATTTAAAAAATACAGTAAAAGACTGAATATTACTGATGGAACAGACTTTATTCCCTATAACGTTAAAATAACTAAAACTAAAGATCTAAATTAAAAAACAGAATTGTTAATATTTTCTCTTTAACTGGTCATTTAAGGGGTAAATCATTTTTCATAGTCAGGATTTTGGTTCGATCTTCTGCTTCAGTTTGTGTTGTTGATCTTCACATTGTGTGAATCAGGGTTATAATAAAATGCTGTTTGGCAGCGGAACCAGATTAACTGTTGAACCTGGTAAGTTCGCATTATAATTATTGATTAATATTTAATATTTCACTCTAAAGATTTCTTTAGAAATACTTAATTTTTTTTGTTGTTTTTTTGTTCTTTTTTTGTTGTGACAAAGTGATTCAAATGAACTCATTTCTAAACTCCAAAGTAGCTCAATTGAAACTTAAAACAGTTTGTTTTGTAAATATGGATTTTTTACAAAAATCTAGTTTAAAAATTAAAATGATCATTTTGATAAATAGAAATTGATTGTTTGAGTGAGTAATCAAATAACTAAAATCTAAATTAAAGAGTTTTTTAAATTTGGATTCTGATTGAAAGGTGACTTTATGTTGAGGAGTTTCATGATGTGTGACTGATGGGATAAAGATGATCTTTGGATCTGGAACCAGATTAACCGTTCACACCAGTAAGTTTACTTGTT
>NC_050528.1:17606964-17610805 GCF_002922805.2 Oryzias melastigma
CAGCATGTTTGAATTCTGACATTTGGTTTGTGGCCTCAGAGTTTGTGTTCAGCAGCTTCATGCTGTGTGACTACAAACGTGAATAAGATCATCTTTGGAAGTGGAACCAGATTAACCGTTCACACCAGTAAGTCTCCGTCATTAATTACAGTTTGAAACTTTTCCATCTTCAGATTATTATTGTTAAAGTTGACATTTATTGACTTCTGAGAGGATCACTGTATTTATGAGCTGCTGATTGATGATCAATGAGGTCTAAGAAAGTGTAGCACATGATCTGGATTTAAAGATCTTAATTGATCAAAGTGATCATTTTAGGGGTTTGAGATTCATTTGACAGTAAAATGAGAAACCTGAATTTGGTTGTGTAGTCTCAGTGAGTTTGTGTTACTCTGCATCACATTGTGTGTCTGCGTCTGGAGGAGCTCGAAAGATCTTGTTTGGAGCTGGAACCAGTTTGACTGTACAAACCAGTGAGTACACAGTAACAAAAGTTGATTTTTAGACTCTTAGATCAGAGTTGATGGTTTGATTCTGGGAGGTTTGGTATATTTGGTTCAATTTTTAGGCGGAAAATCTGTAAAGGTTCCAGATCTTAATCCATGTTAACCCTCTCATGCATGAATCATGACAAAATCCAGATAAGCTTTTTATTTTACAAAGAGTTTTTATTTATTTTTAGAGATACAAAATAAGGTTTTTAAGAAAAACTTTCAATTATAAACTCAAGTATGCTTCATGCATTTTGTTCAGCAAAAACATTAGTATAATTTGGAGGTATATCTTATTGGATCTTAGAGGATGCTAGCAGTAAGGATAAGTTCAAAAGATTAAAAGGGAAAAACTGTATTTTAATATCATAATTTCAAGCATCTGATCAAAGTGAACTGGCTCCAGTTTGTGATCAGGAGTTTCACATTGTGTGAATGATGGAGCCAGGAAACTTCTCTTTGGATCTGGAACCAGTTTAACTGTTCACACATGTGAGTTATAAAATCAGTTTTACAGTTTATGTTTCCTTTTTCATTTTATAGATTAAAGTTATGATGCTGCTGTGAAAATGTAACAAAGACATCAATCATTGTTAAAGTTAAGACAATCTAAATAGATCAAAGCATTTAAAAGAATTCATGGCTAAAGGAATTTAATGAAAGAAGTTATTGTTCATGTAAACACAGTTTGGTTTGACAGAAGAACACGGGTCTGGAACAGAGTTGTGAGTTTGTGTTATGGCTTTGTGAGTTGTGTGACTAACAATGTAAAGGTGACATTCGGACCTGGAACCAGATTAACCGTTCACACCAGTGAGTTCATACTTGAATCTTTCACAAGTTTCTTTGAAAGTTGTTGAAAACTTTGTTTCTTTATGACAGTTTTATGAAGAAGAACCAACGATTCTGTTCAGATTATGAACAGAATACATTCAGTCCACTTTAGTTTGAGTATAATTTAATATTGTGTTGAAAACTATTACAAAATGTATATTCAAACCTAGATTATTAATAACTACTGGCAAATTAATAAATTATAATATTTTCTTATAAAATTTGTACATAAATCAAAACTTTATAAATTATGAAACTGTTGTTTTTTTGGAAAAAGTTGAAGATGTTGAAACACACTTATGTCTTTAATTAAAAAAATTCCTGATTGAGTAAAGTTTATATATAACAATAGTATTACTTAAACTTTTCTTCTCAGTAAAACTGTTTGTTAAATGCAAAATTTGTTAGATCATATTCACGTTTTTGGTTCCGTTGCCATCTTCAGTTTGTGTTGTTGATCTTCACGTTGTGTGACTCAGAACTCACTAAAGATGCTGTTTGGCAGCGGGACCAGATTAACTGTTGAACCTGGTAAGTTCACTTAATAATTATTCATTCATAAAAATGTTTTACCTTTTTATATTGCTGTAAAATTAGAATTTTTTTCTTTCCTTCAGTTTTTTTTTCTTGTTGTAAAAGAATGATTTTCATTGAACTCATTCTAAGCTCCAAATTGGTTAATTTAAGAGAAAACGTTTAATCAAAAATATCAATTTAGTCTAAAATCATTTTTAAGAAGTTCAAATGAATGTTTAATAAGAGTTGGTGCGTTGAGTGAATACGTTCAGAGGTGAACGTTCACCTCGGTCTGCTTTGGTTTGCGTTACTGAATGTCATGTTGTGTGTATGGTGGAGGATCAAAGATGATCTTTGGATCTGGAACCAGATTAACCGTTCAAACAAGTGAGTTCAAAAATGTATCATTCCCATTATGTTTTTAAAACGCTTTTCAGCTCCAGTGCAAAAATATTCCAATATTTATTTATTTTTTGCATTTTTTACTGTAAATGTTATTGTGAAAGGATAAATATGTCAATTACAGCTGCTTTGTAAAGTCTTCAAATCAGTAATAATCTGGATTAAAACTCCTCATAATCTACATCTTTTTGTCAAAGACAATTTTAAAATGGCTTCAACCTTTTTTATTAAGTTCTGCTGGTAATGACAAGTTAATCAATTTTTAGTTCTGGAACCTGATAAACTGTTAGAAACAATAAATTTGATCATTAATTATTGATTAAATGAGGAGTTTAAGAACATATAAAACAAGTCTCTTAAATTACAAAAATCATTCCTGGAATTACCACAGAGAATCTCAAACCTGATGGTGTTTGAGTTTGTGTGTCGGTCCTTCACATTGTGTGACTCAGTCTGGATATAACAAACTGGTATTTGGATCTGGAACCAGATTAACCGTAGAAACCAGTAAGTGAGTTTAAACTCTGTTTTTACTTTAATTTGAGTCTTGATTCATTTTATTAATTAATTAATTAATTAATTAGTAGTGGGTGGAGTGGGATTTTGTGCTTGTTTACTGAACTTTAACTTTGTGTGTTATTTGAAACCATTTCTGGATCATGTAAAAGCTAAACCACTGAAACTTTGTAAATTCAAATCAAATACATGATTATTCCAGATTCAAAAAATAGAAAATGTCCAGAAGTTTGTCCAAAACAGAGTCATCAGCGTAAAAGTGGACTTAATGTTCTTGTTTTAGTTAAATGTTGAAAACCATATAAACTTTACTTAGAAAAAAATCGGTTAAAATTGTAAATATTATGAATTTATAGATCAAATTTAAATAGACAAAAGTGTTAAAGATTTACTTTGAAACAGAAACACTTTTCCTAACATAAAACCACTTTCATTTGTTTTTAATGTCAAGTTTCTGACTTGAAAAATATTCTTACTTAAAGCAGTTATTTGACATTTTAGGTTATGAAAACTGCATTTCCAAATGTTGATTAGAAAAATTTGAGACATATTGAAAATCAAAGTAACTTTAAAAATGTTATAAACATGTTTTAGCTTTAAAAAACAATCAGTTTGGTTTGTGAGAAAAAGTCTAAATGGTTTTTGAAAACTTGAATAATTCTTTTTCTGGGACTAGTTTAACAAAAGTAACCATAAAATCCATAAATCATATTATTTTTGTTTTCGTTCGACTTTTGCTTAAATCTGAACCTGTTTTAACATTACGCAGTTTTTCAGACGATTCCTGTTATGTAATGTAGGTCCAGATCTACTCATAATGATTCCAAACAACAGAAGAACAGAGTTTAATATTTAGAACTTTAAAAATACATGAAGATGTAGAAGATCTGGGTTGTTTTAAGTCATTTGTAATATTACATCTTATCTATTAAGAAAAAACAGATTGTTTTGTGGAAAACAATGTTTAATATTCAGGATTTGGGTTAAACTCCAGCTGCAGTTTGTGTTGTTGATCCATGCACTGTGTGAATCAGGGCAATTATAAGATGCTGTTTGGCAGCGGAACCAGATTAACTGTTGAA
>NC_050528.1:17611133-17631262 GCF_002922805.2 Oryzias melastigma
TCCAGATCTACTCATAATGATTCCAGACAACAGAAGAACAGACTTTAATATTTATAACTTTAAAATGCATGAAGATGTAGAAGATCTGGATTGTTTTAAGTCATTTGTAATATTAACTCTAAGAAAAAACAGATTGTTTTGTGGAAAACAAAGTTTAACATTCAGGATTTGGGTTAAACTCCAGCTGCAGTTTGTGTTGTTGATCCATGCACTGTGTGAATCAGGCCAATTATAATATGCTGTTTGGCAGCGGAACCAGATTAACTGTTGAACCTGGTAAGTCCATAATTATTGATTAATAGTAAAAAAAAGAATACATTTGTTTGTTAAAAACAGAAATGAAGCTCTTAATTTCTTAAATACATAGTTAATCTTCATTTGTTAAATTTTGCTGTGAAAGAATGCTTGAAAAGAACACATTTCTAATCTAAAATCAGTTACATTTACAATGAACACAATTTGAGTTTTAAAGTTTGAACAAGAGAGTAAATGTTAAAAGATGGTGAACACTTTGAGAGGAGAACTTTCACCTCCGTCTGCTTCGGTTTATGCTGCTGAGCCTCATGCTGTGTGTCTACTTCTGGAGGAGGATATAAGATCTTCTTTGGATCTGGAACCAGATTAACAGTTCAAACCAGTGAGTTCAAAATATCCTTCATGTTTTTGATGCATTTTTAGGTCTGAACTCCTGACGAAAAAATGATTTTACATTTGTTTTACTATGAGCTTTATTGTGAAACGTCAAACATGACTTCATTCAAAAATTTGTTAAAACTCCTTTAAATCAATGATAT
Source organism: Oryzias melastigma (assembly GCF_002922805.2). Classification (NCBI taxonomy): domain Eukaryota; kingdom Metazoa; phylum Chordata; class Actinopteri; order Beloniformes; family Adrianichthyidae; genus Oryzias; species Oryzias melastigma. The sequence goes on from NC_050528.1 coordinate 17,611,928, forward strand.
TCTTGATTGAAACTACGATTAATGAACAATTTGACCTCAAAAGGATAACTTGAATCTGGATTTAATTCTGTTCAAAATCTGATTGTGATGATGAGTTTGTGTTGTGGAGTTTCATGATGTGTGACTGGAGTGAAGATGATCTTTGGATCTGGAATCAGATTAACCGTTCACACCAGTAAGTTTGATCTTTGATCATATGGCAAAAGATCAGATAACTGAGATGTTTGGAAGATTTTCCCTTTTTTTGTGCATTGATGAGCTGAAAGGATTATTGTGACTTTTGTACATCCGGAGGAAGATTATCTAGAAAATAATCCAAAATGAAACAAACAAATTTAAAATGACAGTAGTTTTGATGTTCATGATGCAGAAACGGCTGTGATCTCAGTCCAGCATGTTTCCATTCTGATGTCCAACTTATTGAACCGGTCTTCAATAAGTTCCAATCTGAGTCAGTTTGTGTTCATCACTTTCATGTTGTGTGAATTCTGCCAACAAGCTAATCTTTGGACCTGGAACCACTTTAACGGTCCAGATTGGTGAGTTCAGATTAAAATCCAACTGTCTTCAAATAATGATGTTTATTCTAATACAATTCCGCTTTTTACCTGCTTTTTATTTTAAAGTCATCGTGATTGCTGATTAGGTCCAAATTTTCAGACAAGTATTAGGTTTTTGTGAAGCGGATCAGCTGTTCAAAATAAGAATTCTACTGATATTTCATTTCTGTGAACAGAGCTGATAAGTATTCATTTGAAGTATCTGTAGAAAGAGGAACTTACAGTAATTGTTGAAGTTCTTCCCAGTTTACAAAGATGTGAGTTTGTGCTTTGGGTCTTCATGCTGTGTGAACACTGGAGGTGGATTTAGGATTTTCTTTGGATCTGGAACCAGATTATCTGTGGAATCCTGTGAGTACTGACTCTGCAGTAATATTGTACGTCTGGGCTTTGGGCTCCAGAGGTCTTCTCTGGACCTGGAAGGAGACTGGACAGGCAGAAATTTCACAGCTGTCAGTTTTATCTTTTGGTTTGTCATCGTGTTTTTTGTATTGTCCAACAACTGCTGATGGAACAAAAGTATTTACCCGTAGCTTTATTTATATACATGTTGGTCTGCAGCCTCATTTGTGGTTCGCATAGATAAAACGTCATAAGTCAGCGCTACCACTGCAAATATTTAGACAAAACTAACATCAGATTAATAATCTTTTGGAATTTATATCTTTGAAAATGTTATGTTTTTTTTTTTCTATCGTATCATCAAAACTGTGGAGTATCCACTCTCATGGGGATGCTGGTTATTGTGGGGATGTTGATGGTTGTGTGACGTATACTGGAAACAACAGACTGATCTTTGGATCAGGAACCAGAATCACCGTACAGACCAGTAAGTCTCTAATATTCTTCAGACTTAATCCAGGATTATATAGAAAAAAATCAGAGATTAAAAAGTCAAATGTAGACATGAATATTGGACCAATTTATCCACAGAAATATCAAACTTGAGATGATTTGATTGGAAACATAAAGTAAAACATATTTATCCGTTTAATTTTATCCACATAGACATGTAAACGATGACATTATAATTATTCTAATTTATAGACACATTTCGTCTCATACATACAGTACATCACAAAATGAATCCATTAAGTGTGAAGTTTGTCAAAACTGTTGATTCATTTTTTGAAAAAGGAGTTGGGGGAGTAAATTTATATATTCTCATACCGATTATATTCTGATTGAATATTTAAAAACAAATGGCCGAGATGAAAATCATCGATATCAGTTATGCTGATGATGTGATTCTGTTGAATGTTAAAAAATCTGCTGATCAGATTTTAAATATTAAACATTTAATCAAGCACCAGTTCGGTATATCTAAGTCTAATTTTTAGACTAACTTTTTGAGTTTTAAGAGGTTTAATCTTTTAGTGGTGATATTTAAAAACTCTAAATCTAGAAACCTTTTGTCGTGAAAGATGAAGAAAGTTATTAATCTTTTTAGGAATAAAATAGAACCAAAGGAGCTAAGGTTTGTGTGTAGTTGTGTTACTGTGAGGCCGTGTGAGTTTTTGTTGAGTCCACAGTCTTTGTGTGTCTACATCTGGGAACTGGAAGCTCTTGTTTGGGAGAGGGATCAGGCTGACTGTGGAGAGCAGTGAGTACTTTTCTGCTTTTATCACAAAGAAACGAGAAGTTTCAGGAGTGAAAATCATCAAGAGTTAAAAAAACATTAAAGTCCAGTTATTCGCAGATGATATGATTCTCTTCAATTAAATTGTATTGTTTTTATAAAACACTTATTCACAACTGAGGCTTTGCTGATACACAAATAGAAAAAAATAACTTAAAAACAGTTTATTAGGTAGAATTGTATTAATAAAATTCAGTCCAACTCATTGAAGTCAGATTCTCATTGTTGGGTAAAACCAACAGATTACATACAAATATTTTATTCACAACATTTATAGGTAGATTAAAATATTCAAATGAATAATTTAATTCTATGACCGAAAGAGTTTTTAAAGAAAATTGATTTTTGACATTTAAACAAATCATTTTCTGTAAACACACTATCCTTCTTTCACTTTGTGTAGAAACTAAGAAATCAGACTTTAAAACAATTTTTGAGAAAAAAAATCGAAAAAATTAATGTATCTTAAGGATGTAAAATTCATTTTAGGATGGAAGCAAAGCCATGAGACATAAGCATTGTGTGTAGTTGTGATGAACTGAGACTGTGAGTTTTTGTTGAGTCCAGAGTCTTTGTGTGTCTGCATCCGGAGTCAGAAAAATCATTTTTGGTGAAGGAATGAGGCTGAATGTTCAATCTGGTGAGTCAAATTCAAGTTAATTAGGAAAAGTGAAAGACTTGTGGGTCTACAGGAGTCGTTTCTAATTTAACATGGGCAAATATTTTTACGAAAAGTTACTCTTGACTTAATGTTTTATGTTAAAGATGTTTCGTCTGATATGCTTTGAGAATTTAAGAATTGAGAAAAACTCAAGGATAGGTAGCAAACATCTTAAATCCAAAACTTTAAGTCAAAATGTCTTTATTTTTAACTTTTCTGATATGGAAGCATCCTGGAGAATCAGTCTTAAATGATAACTTTAACATGAGCTCTATAGAAACAATGAAGAACATGTATCTTTTATTACATATTCTCTGACACGTCTTCTTCATTTAACAATCACATTTCTTAAATATTTGGAGAACATTGGGAGTCTCATGTGTTTGATCACTCACACAAAGCTCCCATAGTTCTTGTTCAGCTCACACTAACTGTGTGACTGGAACTGGAAACTTTAAACTCCTGTTTGGGAATGGGATCAGACTGACTGTGCAGAACAGTGAGTATTTTTCTACTAATTTTAAAACAAAGAAACAAGAAATGTTAGTTGTGATTTATGCAGATGATGTGATTTCTGTCAGAAAATGTATTATTCCAAATGAACTCCCAAATAATATTTTATTTTATTTTTTTTCCTGAAGATGCGTTTTGTATTTACTGATAAACGGGTAGAGGTTAAATCTTGTGTGACAGGCTGGAAGTTAAAGTAACTGCAGACCCAGGAGGACAAACATTTATGCAAACATTGTCATTTAACACACTTTCAACTTGTAAAAACTGATGTAACAAAATTACCCACAGCTTTAGGATCAATACATTATAGGAACTTTAAGTTTTAAATTGATATAAAAAATATTATAATTGAGCAATTTTTTAGAACAAACATGTCGACTTTAAAAATATTGTTTTTTGTTGCATTAACTGATCCATTACCAGTCATTTCTGTGATTTGGGCTCAGCCAGCCTGAAGCTTGTGTTTAGAACAGAACCAAAGTCCTAATTTAAATTTGTAAAAAATAAATACCATTGCAGTTAATGTATTTGGTGCTAACATCTCTCACTGCTCCGTACATCTTTGTCTCTAATCAAAGAAAAATCTAATCTAGACTTTAAATACATGTTTTAAATAAAAATTAAATGTACATGTAAAAAAGTCAGAGAAATGTAACATCTCAAATAGTGTTGGTGCTATAAAAACAGTAGATTTTTTTTCTTCTCTAGTTTTAACTGCAGAGAAATCTTAATTTCTTTAGAGCTTTTTCAGTTTTTTCAATCAAGTTAAATGCATTGATGAAGTACGTTTAGAAACAGCACATGTTGATCCAATAATATCAATACTAAAACGAAGAAGACCTGAAAATCTTGTTAACTTAATGTTCTTGTTAGTTTGGAGGTTTAAGATGTTAGTTAGTGAATCCTGCAGTTTCTGCTGGGCTCAGTCAGACTGTGTGACTAGTGGAGGATCACTGTATAAACTCATTTTTGGAGAAGGAATCACCGTAACTGTGGAGAACAGTGAGTAGATGAGAATCATTTTAAAATATTTTATGACCTTTTGATGTTTTTGTAAATTACTGACAGAGTTTCATCATAGTTCATTTATCAGTGGGTCATTTTTATTATTCCATGTATTTCTGTTCAGGTTAGGAAAGTCTGACCACTGTTCATTAAGATGCTTTGTTAAATAAGAAAGCTGATAGTGACATGATTGTGAATTATTAGAGGTGATCCATCAGCCGGTAGTTATAGCTGAGAGGTACGACACTGTGTGTCTGGATCAGACCAGAAAATCTTATTTGGTGGTGGTGTCAGACTGTTGGTGCAGAAAAGTGAGTACATCTTTCCAATTAATATTGAATTATAAACCAAAAGCTGTAAAATACTGAGAATTTTTTGTGGTTGGTTCAAAGCTGAAAAGTCAGATTTATGTATTTTCACTTTTATTTCTGAAGCTGAAATTTCCAAAAGAAGACCCTTTGTTCTTCTATGTAATTATAACGTATTACAGTTGAACTGAACGACTGCTAACGTTGATTAGAACTAAGAGAACGAGCGTCAGAGCAGTCTGTGTTTGTTGTTGGAGCTCCTCTCAGTGTGTGACTTCTTCTGGAAACCTGAAGCTCCTCTTTGCTGATGGAACCAAACTGACGGTTGAATCCAGTAAGTTTATTGTTGTATTTTTGAAAAAACACCTGAGAAAAATTCACAAAATCATACTTCAGTTTTAAAAGGACTTTGATTTTGTACATAAATTGTATTGAGCAGGAAAAAAAACACTCAAAATCATGACAGAAAACCAACCTATTTGGAAAATTCAGAATTTGTTTTCAATTCATGATTTCTCTGTGGGTTTTAACATGCTAAAACATATACACGTTCTTTAATAAACTTTAGTATTTGATTGATTTCTAAGTCTTCCATAAAGCATCAGTTATATTAACGAGTACAAATGTACAAATTAAAATCAAAAATATACTTACAATTGTTCTTAGTAGAAATTTGTTTTAGAATCAACAGTAATAATTCATTTTGCTCTTTAAATTCCTGAGAAAATGTTCAGATTACAATAAAAGCTCACGTTCCTACAGTAGATATAGAAGTGTTGGACTCGTATGATATTAGAGCAGATTAAATGTTCAAATATAAAGTCTTGATGAGGAAGGGAGTTTCTGCTCTGCTGGTCTGAACTGTGTGTCTGGAACTGGTCTCCAGAAGCTTCTGTTTGGATCTGGAGTTAAAGTCTTCGTCAGCAGCAGTGAGTAACAATTTAAACCAGAACAATCACTTTATTCGTTGAACTGACAGAACTGGCTGGTGGGACATTATCACTAAGATGTTCTTTGGTAACGAAATGAAGCTCATTGTCTGTTTAAGTAAGACTCTGATAAAAACATATATATATATTTATTTTGTTTTTAATTAGTTCAGAAGTGAAAAGTATTTATTTTGATATTATAATGAGGCAAAGATTCAAGAATAGAAAAGCTGTTTTTTTATGCCAAAAAGTTAAATTTAAACTGATGTCATTAAACTCGTATTGGTTCCAGTAAAAATGGTCACATGTTGTAAAAAAAAAAAAAGAAAACTTAAAAAAAATCACACACATTATTTTACATCTATACTCTATAGCAAACATTGTAGAACATGTATATTTTATTTATTTTTCTCTGTAGACCTTTTCTTCATTTAACCACCACATTTCTTAAATCTTTGGAGAACATTGGGTGTCTTGTGTGTTTGATCACTTCTTGTTCTGCTCACACTAACTGTGTGACTGGAACTGGAGGCTGGAAACTCTTGTTTGGGAATGGGATCAGGCTGAGTGTTCAGAGCAGTGAGTATTTCTTCACTTAAAACAAAAAACTCAAGTTTAAGGCCTGATTTATGCAGATGATGTGATTTTCTCTGTCAGAAAACGTGTCAATCCAAAATAACTCCCAAAGAAGTTTTTATGATGAAACTTTAGAAGTAGAAGTTACAAGAACAAACATTTCTTCTTGCATCAGCATTCAACACTTTCATCATTAATAACAGATTTAGCAAACTTACCTGCAGCATTAAGATCAATGCAATATAGGAACTTTAAGTTTAAATTTGTTTAAAATGTCTAACTATTGAGCAACTTTTCTCAACAAATTTAAAGACTCAAAATATTTTTTTTTGTTGAATTAATTTATCTTGTAATGGTCATTTCTGGGATGTTGGCTTCAATCACATTAAATATATGAAGTTAGTTTAAAAACAGCACATGTTGATCCAACAATATAGGAGAGAAAACATGACAAGATAGTCACTTGGTAATTCCATGTTCTTGATGGTTCTGGAGGTTTAAGATGTTAGTTAATGAATCCTGCAGTTTCTGCTGGGCTCAGTCAGACTGTGTGACTGGAGGATTACTGTATAAACTCATTTTTGGAGAAGGAATCACCGTAACTGTGGAGAACAGTGAGTAGATGAGAATCATTTTAAAATATTTTATGACCTTTTGATGTTTTTGTAAATTACTGACAGAGTTTCATCATAGTTCATTTATCAGCGGGTCATTTTTTATTATTCCATGTATTCCCGTTCAGATTAGGAAAGACTGACCACTGTTCATTAAGATGTCTTTGTTAAATTAGAAGGCTGATAATGGCATAATTGTGAATTATTAGAGGTGATCCATCAGCCTGCAGTTATAGCTGAGGGGTACGACACTGTGTGTCTGGATCCGGCCAGAAAATCTTATTTGGTGGTGGAGTCAGACTGTTGGTGCAGAAAAGTGAGTACAGCTTTCCAATTTATACAGAATTATATTAATTATCTCATTGTTTTTGATTCTCAACTTATGGTTCAGTGTTTTAATTTAATGAATATTGTTTGAAAAGTCTTCTATAGCAGAAAGTCCAGAACATTTCCACTGCTTCCAATCTAAAATATTACAATATTCCTAAAATGTTCTGTTAAAAATGTTCAGTATTTGAATGATGTGCAAGTTCTTCATAAAGAATCAGTTATATTAATGAGTACTAATAAACAAATTAAAATCAATAATACATTTAAAGTTGTTCTTTGTAGAAATTTGTTTTCGAATCAACAGTAATAATCACATTTGATCTTTAAATTCCTGAGAAAATGTTCAGATTACAATAAAAGCTCACGTTCTTACAGTAGATATAGAAGTGTTGGACTCGTATGATATTAGAGCAGATTTGTTAGATTAAAAGTTCAAATATTAAGTCTTGATGAGGAGGGAAGTTTCTGCTCTGCTGGTCTGAACTGTGTGTCTGGAACTGGTCTCCAGAAGCTTCTGTTTGGATCTGGAGTTAAAGTCTTCGTCAGCAGCAGTGAGTAACAATTTAAACCAGAACAATCACTTTATTCGTTAAACTGACAGAACTGGGTTGTGGGACATTATCACTAAGATGTTCTTTGGTAACGAAATGAAGCTCATTGTCTGTTTAAGTAAGACTCTGATAAAAACATATATATAGTTTTTTATTATGTAATTCTTTCATTAGTTCCGAAGTGGGAAGTATCCGATTTGAAATGATAAACAGCAAAGATCCAAGAATAGAAAAACTGGTCCTTTCTAAAACTTAAATTTAAACTGATGTCATTAAACACGTAACAGTTAATGTAAATATTAACATATGCTGAGGGAAAAAAATCTGTTTCCATTAAGAAAACTTAATTCACACAAACTTTCTTTAATCTGTTTCAGATGAAAACTAAAAATCCTGCAGTTCTTCAGATCTTAGGGAAATCTACTAAAGTAAATTCAGTAATCGTGACCTGCACTAATAACTACACAAATGTTTGTTTTCACACTTTGTTAGTTAGTTAGAGTGGTGCGTGTGTTGTGTTTGTGCTGTGATGTGTGTCTGTGTGTGACTGATGGAAGTTGGAGACTGATCTTTGGACGAGGAATGAAGCTGAAAATCCAAACCAGTAAGAAACCATCATTTACTGGACTTTGGTAATTCTGATATCATCTTAAAATAAAGGGTGTAGCAATTCATTGTAATGATGATTTCATTCTGATCACCATTTGCAGTTGATGGTACGATTCACAGTTGATATTGGCTCATTTTGATCGATCCGATTCACTGACCTTAAATCCACTCAAACTAAAACTTGAACCAGTTACTCAGAGATAGATAGCTGATACTGAACAGTACAGGTGAACATTTTTAGATCCCTTGTATTTCTTGCAAGATAACCAAGTGTAAATTAAAAGTGTACAAACAAACAAGTAAACAAGTATTAATGCCAAATCTATTCACATTTTAGTTTCATAAGGTTAAGTCTACTATTGTTTTTCCACTTAAAATAATACATACTAGAACATTCCAACACAAGCGTTTCCACACATTAGACTGTAATATTGGTTGATCATTTCTTGCTGCCATCAACTGTGTCTGATAAATTACCTCAGACAGATCGAACTGGTTGGATCAAAGCAATACAAACTGATTCATTAATCAATCGTTGCATCCCTATCTTAGAGCAAACTTTTATTTACTAATTTTCAATCAGAACTTAAACCAAGAAATCCGACATTCTTGGAATTTTTGTTTGAACTCGGTCAGAGACCAACCTTCAAAGGATTCTTCGTTACCTATTGCTGTTGTTGTTGGGGTTTCCTGTGCTGTGTGACTCAGTCTGGAGCTCAGAAGATGTTGTTTGGGTCAGGGGTTGGACTCTCAGTTGAAGCAAGTGAGTGCATTCTGGTTCTGAACATTTTGTTGATCTTTAAAGGTTTTGATCAGAATTTCTGCCTCCATTTTGTTCACTAATTGGAATAATTGTAGTTTTGCCAGACGCCTCCTGTTGCTTTTCTCTCTGTCATTGGACTTTACAGTCAGTTCTGAGAATCACTCATTGGTTGGAGTTTGGACTGGTGCCCAAACACGATCATGTTCACATTAAATACTAAATGTTGTTATCGTGATACGAGGCGCTTCTCTTTCTCAAGTTCTCCTTCACTGTCTGATCGGAAGCTGTTGGAACAGGAAGGCGTAATGGACAAAAGAGATTTTCCTCTTCTGTTGTGCATTTACTGCTTTCAGATCCTGTTTGGATTTGGACTTGGTCTCATGGTACAGAACCATGAGATCGATCCCCTCCTTGTTTTATTTTTACTTACACACGTACAGAGCAAAACGGTGTTCAAGTCAAATACTTCTGTGGCCCAAGATGAGATTTGATTCAGCATGGATTGAACTGCACACGAAAACATTACTGAGATACTGTCAGTAATAGACAAGTCCGAGACAAACGAGTTGAAAAGGACGCTGGAGCTGTGAGGACAAACCTGTTGGGTCTTTTAACACGGCAACATCATCAACAAAACTGGTTTTGGTGGTTCTGTCCACATGACACGAGTTTGAGTCTCATCAATGGTTTTAGCTCTGCTGTCTGTCACGGTGTGGCAGTGAGTTTCGTCTCCATGTTTCCCGTTCAAGATCTCTGAATGTCGTGTTCATGACAGCTTCTTTTGTGTGTTTCAGCAAATAAAGTCCAGCCGAACTTTTACCACCTGGAAAACCCAAATGAATTAGAAGATGATGTATGCTTGGCCACAAGCTTTACAAGATATTATGCCGTGAGGGATACAGCCAAACACCCAGAGGGTTTCAATAAAACAAAGCCCACGATGATAACAGGCTCAAATGGGGTCTACAACCAAGTGGCCTTTCTTGACAAAAATGGAACAGAAACATGCCGAGGTGAGTGTCTCCATGAGCACAAAAGTGAATGGTTTTATTAAAAGGTTTAAGTTTTCTATGATAAAGTTAACATTTTCAAAATTGAGGAAATACTAATGTTTTGTGCTCCTATTTGTGTTACAGCTCTCTCTACGGATGAACCCAGTTCTCCTAAACCTGGTAGGTGTTCAGCTCGCTCGGACCTGAATGTGTTTCTAAAGTCTTCTGTTTGGGTCAGAGTCTGATTTCCATTCTGCTCCATTCTGCAGACCCCGTAGTGAACCTGGCATCTCTGACCATCTTCGGCCTCAGGGTGATCTTCTTCAAGACGGTCGTTTTCAACGTCCTGATGACGCTGCGCCTCTGGAGTAGCCAATGTGAGTACTAAAATATATACATATATATCATAGCCTGCACATAACTACACACTGATCCACCAAACATGAGCTGAGGACTTTACTTGGACTTGTTAAGAAAGAGTAAAGACTTGATTTGGTCTTTTTTAATCAAAACCTGTCTAGACATGCTTGGTTCTTGTTATTAAATAAAACAACTTTTGACTTGTTACCAAGGATGACTTAGACTCCCTGGTAAATACTAAAGACTTGATTTAGACTTGTTATTAAAGACTTGAATTAGACCTGTTATTAAAAACTTGACTTGGACTTGTTAAAAAATACTAAAAACTCATTTTGAAATTTTTACCAAAGACTTGAATTGCACTTGTTACCAAAGACTCAAGTTAGATTTGTTACCAAGGACTTGAATTAGAGCTATTATCAAAGACTTGAATTGGACTTGTTACCAAAAGACTTGAATTACACTTGTTACCAAAAACATGATTTGGACATTTGACCAAAAACTTGATTTGGACTTGTTACAAAACACTTGGATTACACTTATTACCAAAGAAATTAATAACACTTGTTGCCAAAGACTTGATTTGGACCTGTTACTAAAGACTTGAATTGGATTTATTACCAAACACTCGGATTAGATTTGTTAGCAAGGACTGTAGTTAGACCTGTTACCAAAGACTTGAATTGGACTTGTTACCAAATGCTTGAATTTGACTTGTTACCAAAGACTCAGATTAGATTTGTTGCCAACGACTATAGAATTAGACCTGTTACCAAAGACTTAAATTGGACTTTTTTTCAAAGGCTCAAATTAGATCTAATACCAAGCCTTGATTTGGACTTGCTACCAAAGACTCGAATTAGATTTTTTACCAAGGGCTTGAATTTGATCTGTTACCGAGGACTTGAATTGCACTTGTTATCAAAGACTTGAAATTTGCTTGTTACCAAGATTGACATAGAGATGTCACTGAACACCAGATACTTGAATTGGTCTTGTTACCAAAGACTTAGGCTTGACTTGTTAGTGAAATTTCAATACTTGACCCGGACTTTTAATCAAAGACTTGAATTTAGTATTTATTAGTGGAATTCCCCTTGAGATGTACCATCTCATTTTCGAGGGGGTCCAAAACATTGGAATTGATCTTGTTACTGAAGACTAAGCTAAACTTGGATTTCTCAAAGATAACAGACATCAAAGTTCAAAGTCTGTTAATGGCTTCAGTGAAGTTTTAGCAAAAATCTTAAAAAACAAACCTAGTCTATTACTTTACTCAGTCCGATTTTCATTTAAGAAATGTAAACTTTAGAAGACCAAATGTTGGAGACGATCTGCAATGACGCACTTCAAAACGTCGTTTCTGGAGACGCTATCTGAATTTCTCCTGACCGTCCAAGTGGAGGAGAAAGAACAGGTGATTATCTAGGGATCATGCTGTCCTGTTTGATCCAAAGTGTGTAAAACTTAATGATTGAAGTTAAACGAGATTTCCTGAAAGCGTACATGAGTTCAGTTCTAGGTTTTAGACGCTTGAATGAATTATGGCCTGTTTATGAACTGCAGAAGTGTTTTTTGTTTGTTGATAATGATCCCATCAATTAAAGTTTCTTTTTTTGCTTTTTTCTTTCAGAATCTTGCCAGACTCGATCAGAAACATCACTGTGAAGATGAAGATGAAGACCTGTACATAATCATATGAGCTACTTGCTGTTGCGTCGGGGAGAATGAAGCTGTCCTGCAGAGAACGTGCTGAAGATTATCGAATAGAAATGTTATTTTTGTGTTGAATGCATGAATAATTGTTGATGTAAATATGACAGTTCAAGGCTTTATCATGTAATTTCTTATATTTTAATAAATTCTATGAAAAGAATTTTACATCTTTTTGTGTTATTCGTCCATCCATCTTGGGGTCATGGGGTTGCTGGAGCTAACCCCAGTATTGTAGGGTGAAGGCAGCATATATCGTGAACAGATCACTTGTCCATTGCAGGGCCACACACACACTCCATAGAGACAATTGGGGGCTGTAGGAGGAAGATAGAGTACCTGGACACCCACGGATCCAAGAGGAGGACATTCAGAGACTCTACACAAAAGGGCCCATCTGGGATTTGAACAAGGGTCTTCAGTAGACGGAGCAATACAGCAGGTTCAGATGAAAACAGATCTTCTGTGTATGTTTTTAAACGTTCTATGTCAGGTAAAGCAGATGTAAAAAGAACTAATATCAGTGAAATTTGACTAATTTTCATTCAAACTTTGGTTTGAGCATTTAAACCAGCTGGTGACTTTTTGAGGAATTATAGAACAGCAGGACTGTCAAGAATTAGGTCAGTCTCATCTTATTAGTAACAAATACATGAACCCATTCTTCTGAATCTTTTTTTCTACAGACAGCAAATACTCAAATAAACCAAACAGAGTGGTGCACATGCAAGCAAATGGTTCCAAAATGCATCAAAAGTGCAAAGATTTGATTGGAAAAAGGTCTATTTCTCTGTTTATCTGCTTTACCCAAATGATTTATCCAGATAAGCTGTGGTCAAAATGGACAAGATAATGCAAATGTGCTTCTTCTAAAAGTCTCTATAGACCCCCGCCCACATTATATTTAATGTTCCAGCTGATCAATCTGCACCATAGAGTTAACTGGTTCCAGTCAGCTGACCACCATCAACAGATGACAATTTTTAAGGGCATTCTGCAGATGATAATCTAAATGTACACAAATACACATGGACAAAACGGTACACAACTAAGAGGGCTTAACCCTCCCTCCACAGAACACAAGTACAATTAGGGCACAAAATGGCAAGCCCTCACCTCAAATGGATGACTGCTGTACTCAAGGAATAAATCGTCTGCAGCCTTAACGTTGTCACCATGAATGTGCCTCATCTCTAAACTGTGCCCTTGAGGTCATGGGCACACTGGCGTTTGGATGTGAGTGGACCACCATAGGGACAGAACTGGGATGTTCCTGATTTTAGAAATATTCTGAAAGTGAAAGAATTAAGTTCTACAAGCTTGACTGATCTCAGAGTCCTCATTAAGTCCTGTTAAAAAATGACTCCAAGGTTTCTCAGAACTGGACAAGGGACTAAATGAGTACCACTCAGTGTGATTATGTTGTTTTAAGTGTATCCCTGAAGCGCTTGGATCCAAGAACTGTTTTATCTGAGTTTGGAAAAAGAAAATTGTAATTCTACCCAGCCTTTAAATCCATGAAACACGCATGAAATCCTGAAAACTGAGACATCTTCTAATAGATAGTAATATGATAAATGGCATATACTTTTATGGGACTTTAAAAAGCCTGAAGCGCTTCAGTCACATTCCTATTCACACATTCACTTACTGATGGCAGCTCTGCTTCCCAACCCCGGTGCTAATCTACAACCAGGAGCAGTGTGGGGTTCAGTGTCTCGGCTAAGGACACTTTGACACAGGGCAGGGTGGAAACCAAACCTTTGATCTTCCAATAAGAGGGCGACCGCTCTCAATTTTATTGGTGGTGATGGTGGTATGTTTGGACTTAACATTGCTGGACCAAACACAGAGCCCTGTGGTACACCATGACTGACTGCTGTGTGAGGAAGACTAGAATTAATTTTTAGTCCCTTAATGGGGAAATTGCTTTATGGAACAGATACAGAAATGAACAGTAAAAAGAGGTAAAAGATGGAAAACACAGTCTCTAAATATCTAATGTGAATGTTAATTAAAATTAGAAAGATCTAAACAGTCATTCTCATGCTTGGGTTGGTAGTTGTGGTGGGCGTGTTTGGCTGCTCAGGGGTTCTGTGAGGGATGTTCATTGTAGAGCCTTGCAGGAAGGACAGACCTGCACGATCTTTTCACACAGTGAGAATGGCTGTGATGCTGCTGTTCCAGCAGGCTGTGCCTTACATGATGGCTTATGTCACTACACAATCACAGAAGGTCCTCAGGCCTCAGGAGGGACTCCTTCAACCTGATGGACAGCAGCCTCCTCAGCAAGAACAATTTGTTTAGTGCAACCTCTAGCACTAAAAGAACCATTTGGTCCAGTTTCTCACAGACCAAAATCCAGCGAGATCTGGAAAATCCCACGCTATTGTTTAGAAAATACACAATATTTATGTTTTTGTGGCAATTAAATTTTATTTCAAACATGTAGCTTTTAAATACTACAATATATGCAATGTAATATTATCGACATGTTTTCAAAACTGTTTTTTTTTACTTTTGACAGCAGAACAAACAAGTTCCTTTCAAAATAAAATATACCCTGTAACAATTAAGGTTCCTCTGCTACAGCTGAGTAACTTAAAAAGTAAATTGCAAGTTTGTCAAACATGATGCTTTTTATCATCAGGGTTTTGGTGCATCATTGTTCTCCTTTGACTGTCAAACATAAACAACAATAAAGTAGAATACAATTATTAAAACAAAAATGAAAACATTAAATAAATGAACAGCTTTTTATTCTCATTTTTAAGATGAGAGGCCCAAAACACATACATCTAGATCAACTTTAACCATTTTAGAGTCATTTACAGAAACATAAGACTCGTAGAGACTTTTATTTGAATAACTTTTACAATAAAAACACAAATTTAAAAAACATTTCTACAGAATTTAATGACAGTAAATGAAACTTTTTTTCTTAATTTTGCTCTGTAGTTTGAAATATAAAAAAACCTAAAGAGAAATGGCAAAACTTAGCTAAATAATGCATTTTTTAATTGATTCATGAATATTTTTAAAGCTATAGCCACACTAAATGGATAAAAGGGCCACATGAGGGTCCAGAGCTACAGGGGAAAAGCTTTGCTCTCCAGCTTGCCCAACACATTTTGAGTCAATATTAGTATCCTTACAGACAAAGACTAAGAGATTATCAATGCAAGCTTCTTTAAGCATTAGTAATAGGAACTGGGCTAAAGGAACTGCTGTTTTATTAATAACAATAATAAAAATATTTCTAAACAAATATTTTTGATTCTTTCATTTGTATCTGTCAGGAAGTGTTTGTGCAGGACCCAAATGCAGGAGACTGGGGTTTGGTGACAGACACTGAATATTTCATAAATTAAGCAAAACATGACAAAAACCATGGAGAAACATAAAGGATGGCAGAACATCGCAGAGCAGATGACAAGGATAACAGGGCAATTAACTGAATGTAAGACAGCTGTGGATCATGACAAACCTGAAACTGCTGTGACTGACGAGGGTAGCTTAGAACATGACCAAATATAACAAACTAAACCACAGAATCCTCACAATAATGGCCTACCACTATTTTCATTTACCATCCTTCAAAATGCCCCAGCCCCCTTCTGTCCCTAAATAAAAGGTTCTAGCTCTGTCATTAGGTCCAGTGGCGGTGAAGAGGAGGGGCCTCTGGTCACAAGCATGATTGTGCCAGTAAAAAATTTCTACCCGGAAGCGGAAATTTCGTAACTTTACCTGGTTGTGTAAACAGAAATTTCCTAAACTTAAGGGAACCTTTTCAAAAATGACATTAAAAAAAAAAAAAAAACTTTTCAGAACTATATGCTTTTAAGCTTTTAAACGCAAATATACTGTCTAGAAGTTTAGTGAGCAAGATGAGCTTCAAATGGAACAGACAACGTTAATCATTTTATTTGTGTTGAGTCAATATTAACAAGTGTTCAAGTTTGTATAAATACACCTGTTAACCTCTTGAGAAAAGAACGACGAAATACTGTTTTTTTCTCTGTGAATCAGTGGATTATGTAAGCAGTTACAGTATCTCAAAGGGAAAAAGACTGAGAGCTTAAAACAGGGGGTTCCGGTTGAGGACTTCAGGATAATGATTTTGGGTTTATGTTTTTTGTGGCTGGCTCTGGCTATTAATTTACCAACGCCATATTTTTTCTTTGTGGCCAGATTCTCTTGGAGAGTGAAGAGGAAGAGTGCCAGTACGGTACCCTGGGGGACTCCCACATTGCAGCTTAGAAGGCTTGACTCACAGCCCCTGGCTCCTACAAACTGAGGCCTATTTGTCAGGTAGTCCAGGATCCACTGGCTCAGCCCTCTTCAGTTTGTCCATTAAAAGAACCAGCTGTATGTTGTTAAAAGTACTAGATAAGTTTAGTAAGATTCTCATAGTGTTACCAGGCTTTTCCAGGTGAGTCTGAGCACAATGAAGCATCGATGATGGCATCTTCCACATTGAAGCTAGATTGATGGGTAAACTGCAACAGATGAATCACCAAACTCAACTCAAGACACAGAGTACCACTCATAGATCAAGGCCAAACATCATCTCTACAGTACTCTATAGACGCCTGAACCAGATGCCATCAGGTCCAGCTGGGCTTTGGTTGCAGAGAGGACCATGGGTTGGCAGGGGGTCTATTGGCTTCATGTGTCTGTGCAGTAATAGGGTGGAGGAATGGACCAGAGATGTGAAGAGATGCAAGAGGGGGTTAGTGTTCTGGATGCAGGTGTGTAGAGGAGAGGTGAATGGTCAGTCAGTTTATATTGTTAACACACTTCTGATCCCTCCAGCCAACATATGTGGTTCTTTGATAGTGAGATGGTTTAAAGCAGGGATGTCAAACTCCAGGCCTCGAGGACCGGCCACCTGCTGGATTTCCAGAAATCTTGCCTTATCACCTACTGATCACCTGGACCACGTGTGTTTAGCTAATAAGGACCTTCAACGGCAAGTTGGTTTAAAAATATGTTGGACACCAGCCCCTGAGGCCTGGATTCAGAAACCCCTGATTTAGAGGCCCCCCCACTCCCCACTGTCTTGATGTTGCATTTGCTCCTCCATTTGTTTTCTTTAGCTGGCCTTTCTCTCTCAGATCTTTTCCTGAGTTTCTTCAAATCCCTGATCTGAAAGCTCTCTTCTTCGCCTTTTGGAGAGTTTTGATGGCAGGAGCTATCTACTCTTGGTTTGAGAGACACTCCAATATCCAGAAGGGTTTGCTGTTTTCAGAACAGAAGTTTCTATAGTCAGTGATGGAGCCTGTAATGGAGTTGAAGTTCTCTCCATGTGTGTTGTAGAGCTCTGATGCAGTCGTGTTTTCCATGCTGTGGACATACAGCATGTCCAGTATTGTATTGTCTCTGGTGGGACAGGTATACTGTGTGAAAGTGGGTAAAACAGATGTGGGACACAGATGGGTAACGTCTTCAGAAATGAAGACCTGTGACTGGTGTTTGTGCACCTTGCTGGTGGAAGAGCAACATCTGTAAGGCTGCATCTGCGTTAGCAGAGGGGGGCACATGCACTGCAATCAAGACAACATGTGTGAACTCCTGTGGTAGGTAGAATATGGCCTCATGCCAACCGCAAATCGTTCATTTCTCTGCTCCATAGTTGCTCCTTCACAGTGCAGCCTCTCAGGTTAGAACTCTAAACTTCTGTTCACTGATGTCAGCTGTTCAGACCACACACAGCAGGTACAAACGACGGGGTCAGCTGTGTTTGTGAACACACTCTCTGAATTCCTGTTAGTGTCTTGTAAATGTGGCAAGCTTTTCCATGTTGTTGGAGATGGACCTCATATTTCCTATAATGAAAGACTAATTTAAAAAAATATCTTTGTCTTTGTGTCTTTGAAATAGCACAAAATATCAGATGAAAATTAATAAAAGTTAAAAAGTATTTCCAAATAAATTAACAATTTGTTGCAATATCTGTTATAAAACGCTACATTCATCTGTATCAAATGCAGCACTAAACTCTAAAAAAGGAGTATAGACACAAATCCACGGTCTGTAGCCATGAGGAGTTCATTTTGCCCTTCAGCAGAACTGTTTCAGAGCTTAGCTTCTGCTGCCAGAGTGATGAAGGATCGTCTTGTCTCTTTAAACACAAGTAGCTTTACTTAATTTAATTTTAACTTCAATAACTTGTATTTATCTTTTTCTTAATATTTTTGTTTTTTGTTTAACTTTTTACACCTATTGATACTCATGCCTTACCTTGTTTGCACATGAAAGTATAACTTACTGAAGCTAAATTCCTTGCATATACACTGTAATCATTCATTCATTCACTCCTTTCATTTATTGATTTATAAAGCACCTTCCACCACCAGTCAAGGAGGCCCAAAGTGCTGTACACAAGGAAAACAAAAACAGAACACTGTGCAATAGTAAAACATAAAAAAGAATAAAAGACATAAAACCAAGAAAACAATTTTAAAGCAGAGATAAAACCACCATAAAATAGAATAAAAAAGCTAGGCTGATGCTAAAAGGCTGTAGTGGAGGAACAACTCTTTTAAAACACTCCAAAAGCGTGATCTCTCTAATAGCTGGTGGCAACTGATTCCACAGTTTGGGAGCCAACACTGAAAAAGCACAGCCCCCCCTGAACTAACGTTTGGTTCTGGGAACCAGTAGCATGCACTGGTCTGCGGAGCGAAAAGGACTTAGTGGGGGAGTATTTAAAACCAGACTGGAGAGGTAGGGAGGTGCCGTCCCTGCCAAAAGTAAAAACAAGAATTTTGATAAAAATCAAATATTGCACTGGGAGCCAGTTCAAAGAAGCCAAGATTGGGGTTATGTGGTCAAACTTTTTTACCCCACAAATAAATCTTGCTGCTGCATTTTGGACCAGTTGCAGCCTTGGCCAATAAAGTTCATTCTGATTTTTCAAATCAGTATTTTATGATTAAATATAAAAAGAAGCACTTTTCATCCCCCTTTAACTCCAGTTTATTTCTGTGCAGAGAGGGAGAAAGTGGAGTTGGCTTTATAAATCAGTCTGAGTTAAAATTCTTACTTAAAAAAAAAAAATGGCATCTGGCTCATAGCTGCACGTCTGGACAGCCCCAATAATGTTTGCTATTTTTGTTGAACCCGTAATGTCAGGGAGTGGGTGTGAGGGGCTGTAAGCTAGCAAGAGAGAGTGTAAATAAAGGGATGATGGGAAATAAATGCAGGCTT
>NC_050528.1:17631419-17638096 GCF_002922805.2 Oryzias melastigma
CAACTTTATTAGCTGGGTCCTCATAACGTCACAACAACAACTGAACATCACATGACCAACATCGTTTCTACCCCAACACAATGCAACATACTAATACTAATCTTGCAGCAACCCAGTTAAATTAACCTTGTGCTATCCTAGCCATGTTTACATTAAATGTGGGGTCATCTGGACCCCACTAGACAGTGCACTGAACTTTTTTTCAAGTTTTTTTTTATTTATTTATTTTTTTAATCTTCACTGTTGTCCGTGGCAGACATTAAATCCTGTCCATGTTCATCCATCTTTTTCATGGGAGGGATTACACATCAATATAAGGGTGGGGTCATCTGGACTCCATAAGATAGCACAAGAGAAAATCCCTTTTCATGTGCTAAAATTATCTAATGGCATCACCTAATTTTTGTATTTTTTCTTAGAAATGTACATTAAATTTTCATTGAAAGCAAATGCAATGCACCAAATGCATATTCTGTTTTTAGATGTAATTCTGTTGAAGAATTCTGTGCTATGTGCTTTTGTATGGGGACTCTAAATTGCCCCGAGATGTGTGTGTGTGATTGTGTGGCCCTGCAACAGGCAGGCGACGTGTCCCGGATGTGCCCCACTTTTACTCAACGGTACCTGGGACAGGTTTAATTGTTACTAAAACTGATTATTTAGTAAAACTGAATGTGCAAGGGATGCAAACAGCAACGATTCAATGAGTATTTAGCATCTGCACGAGAGCAATGGATTAGGATGTTCATTCTGAGTACAAGATTTGCAATTATCTACAGCTGGTTTAGGCCAGTTCATCCTTTCTCCCTCAAAGTCTTGAAGTTCCTTTTCTTTATTTGATCAGCATAAGGTTCCCTTTTTTTACTTTGAAAGTCATATTTCAGTCATTTATTAATGTTTTATTTTACTGTAATCAAAGTGTGTTTTTTTTGTTGGCTGTGATTATCAGTACTCCTTGTGATCTTTATTTTTATTTATTTATTTATTTATTTGATAAAAATTTGCTGCAGTTTATGTTTTTTTCCCTAAACTGGAGGACAAATGCTTTAAGAGAACAAACCAGAAGAAAATTTTGCTGCAGGAAAGCTGAAAACAGGTCAAAAGTCGAGTCAAAGGTCAGATTCAGATGTAAAGATTTGGGCTACTCACCCTGTTAACTCACACGAGTTAGCCTAAAAATAGGAAAAGAACACGAATATTATAAAGAAAATTACTAGAAAGGAGTAAAATTATCTGTTTGCACGGCAGGTCATTTTTACTTAACAAGAAATCTTATAATAAGAGATCAAACCATAGAAACAAGGAGTTACATACAAGCATTCTAAAGGGGAACATAAACCAAAAAGTAAAAAAGCAAAATATTAGATAGAATGACTTAAAACTGAATGTTTTAAAACCTAATAATGAGCATTTCTTGCTAACCAAACAGTTTGTATTTTTGAGCTTTATATACCTTTGATCACAGTGACAAAAACTAGTGTAGTAAGGGGTAATGATTAATTTTAGAACAAAATGTGAATAGAATGAGAAATATATTTTATATATCATGAGTTGGCCCATTTTAATACATTTTCATAAAATCTTAAACTAGCACTTATTGCTTTTAACATAAATCTATTTTTTTTTCTTTTCACAATAACAGCAATAAATTCCAGTCTAATTTGTCAACATTTGATTGAACTTTAAAATAAAATTTTAAAATTTGAACCAAAAATGACAGAGGAATTTGAGGATTTTTTGGTCTTAAATCATGTTTTTCTATTGTTAAGAGTCTGGAGCAAAATGATCTCCACTAATTTATTAATGTTTTATTTTTGTATATACATATATATTTCTAGGTCTGGGTTTTTAAGGAGACAAAACAATTTCGAGAGTGCTGATTTTGAGAAAAGCTGGAAGAAGTGTGGAGCAAAGAAAAGTTAAAACAACCCAGTACAATATCTTGAATATTCAAAAATACATTTCTAAATCTATGCAAGTGTTAAATAGTTAGCAGTGCAGCTGTATAAGTTTTAATCAGTTGATGCCTCTGACTAGTTAGATATGTAGTTTCGAATGTCGTCAGGTCGTCTGAGTGTCACTTCCAGCTTTCTCACTGATCTGGCTTAATTTACTTTCTGTTTGTCATTAAATCCAGAGACTATTGAGATGGAAGTGAGGCAGAAAGAAGGACTTCAGTGAGAAGGCAGATGTTGAATGTTTCTGCTCACAGACCTCCTCTCCATCATCTCCGTGAACTTAAGTCACTCTGCTGTGATTTCAAACTTTCTCTTGGCTTCAGTTTAGCCTCCATCTGCGTGTCATCTTCAGATGAAGCAAATTTCACATTTTCACATTCATTTGTATTGTTTCAGAGAACAGAAGCTTGGAGGACGTCAGCAGCAGTTGTGTTTCTGCACCCTGACGTCAGTATTTTTGCACGTCTGCAGCTTCACTGCAGGACAGCGTCCTGATTCAAACAAACATGAATCCTTCTGGATCTGGACGTTGTCAGACTATCTGCATGGGGAGGAGGTCTAAGTGTGCTATCCTGCAGGCGGGGGTCAGATGTGTGGGGGTCTGATCCCTGCACGTGTGCAGTCACTTCCAGGTGACGCCACTAGGTGAATGGAAACCATGAAAACCATGGAAACCATGGAAACAGCTGTGTGAGTCTGTGAGCTCCACCCACTTCCACTGCAGCTGTTTTCCATCTGACTCGTGTTTCCAATATTAAATACTCGTAACCACAAAAGCAGATGCTCCAAAATATTTCCAAACACAGAAAAACATTTTTTTATACACAGAAATGAAAGTAGGTCGATTCAGTCTTTGTGGTGCCCCCTGCAGAATGATGTTAACAGCCTCAGACAGGGAGAGACTCCTGCTTCCTAACTGGACCGTGAAGATGCCAGAATCAGCCGTGCTCTCATATTCCTGACTTTGTGTCATGTGACAGCAGTTCGGCAAAGTTTAAGTATCTGAAACAAATACTAATTATTTACAAATTGAAGTAACTCAAAAAATGTTGTAAAGATGCTGCTAGAGTTTGGACCAGAACAGGCAGGTTTCAGGTCCCCCCTCTATAGAACCAGTTCTAATCAGGACGGTTTTGATCCAGTTTATGAGCCCCTCAGTGGTCAGGGCCCAAACCAGGTGATGAACCTGGTGAGTTTGACAGTCAGCTGTTGAAATGGGTCAGAACCAGGCAGATAAAGCTGTTTTAGAAGCTCACAGATGGAAGCGGTTTCTATCATTTTAAGTTTGAACCCAAACTTTAGTTTTGTCCAGAACATTTGCTGGACCTGCAGTTCCTCCTAATCTATACATTTAATTTCTGCTCATCCTCATCAATCATTCGTTAGAACTTTGAAAGAGAAGGCCGCTGCACCACAGACACGCTGATGAGATCAGTTCTCCACAAGAACCACCAACAGATCTGATGCTCAAGTAAATGAACAAATATTGATGTACATTAATACAGAAATCATCCATGATAGAGCCCCCCAATAAAATAAAAATGTACAGTACACAGTCTACATGCCGGAATACAACATGCACCATAACTTGATTCTTGTCCATGCAGGATTTGGAGTGTCAGAAACGAAAAAAATATCCCCATTTTAGCAGTTTTCTTTTCTTTTACTAACATCAAATCTTTAAATTGTGAAGCTGGAACAGGAACTCTGAAACTTAAATACAGACAGGAGTCTGATACTGTGGGGGCTTCTTATTTAAGATATTTTTTAATACTACAGAACTAATTGATTCATTTGTAGAATAGAATAGAACAGAATAGAATAGAATAGAATAGAATACCATAACATAGCATAGAATAGAACAGAACGGAACAGGATAAAATAGCTGAGAATACATTATAATAGAACAGAACAGAATAGCATAGTATATAAAAGAATAGAATAAAATAGAACACAATAGAATAGAATAGAATAGAATAGAATAGAATAGAATAGAACTTTGTTTATACCACAAAGGCGAAATGATTCTTGGAAATTACACGGACAGCTTTGCGACAGACTGTCCAGGATGCGCTCTGCCCTTGCTCAACAGTGGCTGTGATAGGCTCCAGCAACCATGATCCCAAAAGGGTTTAAGCACATTTGGAAAATTGATTAATTGATGATTAAAAAAAATACATCATTTTTTTGGGATTCAGTTTTTGCAGTGAACATGTGTGTTTCATTAGCTTTTCTAACTATCTGAGCTTTTTTAATGTCTATCAAGCTCTTCAAGAGTAACTTCAACACAGAAAAGGAAAAAAAGGAAGATGATGATCACAAATCACTGAAATGTGCTTATAATTATAGTTATGAATGAAATTCTTTAGGTCAGTGTTAATGAACACGACCTGGGTTCATGGCAGCCAATCAGAGGAGATGTTGATGCTCAAACCAAAGCAGCCGCTGCTCTGACTGGTAATGACTGCGTGGCCTCCTGATGGGTGTTTCTCCTGTCTGGCAAACAAAAACTGACACAAAAACTGTAAATATGTACAAAAATGTTACAATTTAATGCTAAATATTATTTTATTAGATAGAAGGAGAGTACAGACAATGTACTGATGTAATGGAGGGGGGCAATAAAAGAAAGAAAATATTGAAGTATTCATGGAGATAATCTGATGTTTTCATTCTTCTTTGTCCTCACAGATTACTGGTGAAGAAGACTCAGAGGTGTGCTGACTCTGCAGCGTGAGCCTGAGGGGTCAGAGGTCACACACACTTGTATAACACAGCGGAGGACTTCCTGTGTGAACATCTGTGCCCTTCATCGCTTGTCTCTGGTCTGATCACCTCTCGTTATGCTGCATCTGCGATCTGATTGGCTGCTGGGAGATCGTTTGCTCCGCACTTTCCACAGGATGCGGTGGAGCTGCAGTCGAGCGGCTGCGTCACAGGCGTGAGCTGCTGCGGTTCTCTCCCCGAAACTCGCTGGGACAGGATGTGTGTGGGGGGTTAGCGGGGTGGGGCGGGGCTGAGGTCATGCCGGGGGAGGCGAGTCATATCAGGTGTGGCCTCAGAATCAGAAATGTGGAGGCGAATCTTTGCTGGTTTTGCGCAGGTGGACGTTTCTCCAAACTTACACAGGCAAAAAACTGGGACTCCGATGTCACATCTGTTTGTGCAGATTAGTTCTTATTTGTCTTCTTCTGGGAATATAAAAATAAAAATCTCCAATTTGTCAGTTTGTTTTTGTAGTGTGTAGATCCTTAACCTGCAATTCATAATTCAGACAGTAATAATCCATAAATGTGTTTGCAGATGATTTTATTCTTACACTAAAAAAAATCTGTAAAACATGAACAAAGAAGCCTGAAAAAATGTCTGACTGAAGACATGACTTGTATTCAAAACCACATTAAGTTTTTTTGTAGCTTTAGATTTTTTCATCTGAGGTCAAAAACTCTGACATGTCAGTTCTCAAGTCTCTGATGACTGATTTCTGCAAAAAACAAGAATGTTTTGTCATCTTGTGCTCTACAACCATCAATCACGAAACTTCTGTAAAATATTATGACAAACCTTTCGAGACAACATGAGCTGTTCATGGTCTTTGAGCTCCACTACCAAGAAGTCCAGTCAGAGGAATTGAGACAGTTTTTTTTTGTCTTTTCTGACAGTTTTGTGACTTTCCAGCAGATTTTCACTCTCATTCAGGTATTATCACTCTAATCCAGTTATTCATTAGTTCAAACGATGTCAGTTTCTGACAATGATTTGATCTTAATGGCTCCATTCATAGAATGACTTCACACACGATAGTTTTGATATGAGTTTCTATGAGAAGAAACAAGAGTGAGGTTGTTTTCTGAGTTTGAACTAGAGCGAAATGTTCCTTAAAAAAATCGCAAGAAATGTACAGAATTATTTCACAGCTTTATACAGCAAAAACATAAAATCTTACCAGTTTTTTTACCCATTTATTAGTTTTAATAACATATTACACTTGATATGAGACTAAACTAACTTACTAATAACTCTTCAATTAGATGAACTTGTTTTAAGGCAAGAAGTCATTTCGAGTTTTGATCTTATCTTAAGTAATGTCTCCACAAGTTCTTTAACTTCACATATTTTAAAGCAGAAGTTTTATTTGTAAACGGTGAGTTGTCACATTTTAAGAAACAGACTTGATGTATTTAAAGAACCTGAAAGGATTGAATCAACTCAGCATAATACAAACATGTTTAACAGTAGTAGAACAAAAGATTTGTTCAGATTTTTTATGACAAATTTACTGTAAACTAACTTCCTCTCACTCTTGGCTGGGTCGTCTGTTTTTGGGCCGGGGGGTCATGGCGCTGCTTGTCTCCGTGGTTACCTCGCTCTGGTTTCTTCTTGTGGACGCCCAGCTGACATGAGGTTATGGCTGACGGCCTCTTTAGGGTGTATATATATAAATATGTATAAAGGGGTTGATGTTCAGTTTAGGGTTTTGTTCTTGGTATCTTTTGAGAACGTTTTTATCATGTTTTTGTTTCTATATGTGCAGCACTTTGAGATGTATTTTTATATGAAAAGTGTTTTAGAAATAAAATCAATTTGAATTTGTGACATGAGTGTTTACGGCTAATTTAATATAAAATTTTGTCCAAAAGGGGCGGGGCATCTCAACTTATTTGAAGAAATCTGTCATGATTCAGAGCTTCGGTTTTGTCATGTTCTGTTTTCTGTCAG
>NC_050528.1:17640380-17647331 GCF_002922805.2 Oryzias melastigma
GTCTGGATGTTTGCTCTTCTGAGGCCCCTAATGGACTAATGCAAAGGTGTCCCCTCCCCCCGACCATCCTACCCATCATACCTCATGTTCAGTGTCTTCAAATGTATTGTGCTGCTGCTGTTATTTTGTATTTTTTCTGCTTGTATCCAAACATTGTACACAGTGTTAAGATATGACCTTTTTTTGGCCACCCTATGCCCTAGCCCCCCTCTTGTGGCCTTCTGTTCCCATGCTAATAAGGGGCCCCGGCCAGTTGGTTGAACCTTGAATTGTCTATGTCAGATGTCTGCAAGCTGCAGCTCCGGAGCCACATGTGGCTTTTGCTTTTAAAATTGTGAAAAGTATCTGTAATGGAAAAAGTAAGTAGTAAAAATTAAAAAAAGTAAATGAACTTAAACTTTATTCAACTCAATCATAAATAGTTGAAGAACGTATGAATCATTCAGTGAGGATCCTGTAACAGTAGCTGTAATTCTTCATCAATCCTTTGTAGTTTATCAATGTCATATTCACACGTTTGGACTTCACTTTGAGCTTCATTTATCATAGAAAATCAATTTATTGTCAGTAACCAGAATAAAAGGTACGTTAAATTATAATTCACTGGATTATAAAGCAAATTTTCTTTTCTTTTCTTTCTTTTTTTTTTTTTTACAATTTCAAGGATTTAAAGTTAATGGTAGGGGTAATTTAATTAGCTCAGATTTAGTTTTTGTTGGTTATATTTATGTGACTGAAATGCATCAGAAACAGTAAAATAAACATTTTTTTTAAATCATTAATGACTTTGCACTTCCTACTGCATTTGCTGCACTGACATGATCCTATGGTAGGATGTCTTTTATTTTGAAAGGAAATCATGCAAAGCACTGCCAAAAGTAATAAACAATTTCATTTTTTTAAAAGCTTCTTTCTCTTCATGTTTATGTTTTATTTATGCCAAAAAAAACCCACAATAGTTAATTTAGATGTATCATGTCAGTATCAAAAGATAAATATAAATCAGAATCTTATTTTTCTAAAGGGTGAGTGAAGACCTAAATGGCTCTTCAAGGGTTGAAGGTTGCAGACTCCTGGTCTATGTGTGCCTCTCTGTTTGTCTTGTTCTGGGTCGTACTGAAATGTACGGAAAGTATTGGGAATCTTAATTAAATACAAAAAAGTACATACGAACAGACCCCCCCCCCACACACACACACACATGTGGACACACACAAACAGATACACACACCCCTGTGCACACACACACACACACAGACATACACACATTCACGTACAATTCTTCTCAGAAACGAGTGATCAAAATGAGTCTTTACAGGAGTCATTACAGGAACCTGAACCAAACGGAGAAGAGCTGAGGTGTCACATGACTCAGGTAATGTCAGAGTTCATCGTTAAGCCGTCAGACAGAAACCTCTAGACAAAAATAAATCCATGAGGGAGTTTATAGAGAAAAACAACTCTAAGAAAAAACAGATTAAAGACTTAGAAAACATCAAGGTCATTCCTTGAACTGTTGAACAAGTGTTCTGATGAAATACAAGAAGAAAGGTTTTGGAAAGTTTGTCCATAAACATCATCAAAGTATTGCTGCACAGTCAGAAAAAAGAGGTTTGGGGGAGGTGATGATGTGGAGCTGGATGACCTGATCCCAGAGGATTTATGATAGTTCTTGTTCAGAGGGTCATTTGTGAACCTGAGGCCTGATTCACATGCAGGTTTGCTCCAGATCTTCTGTTTTGGACCAACTTCAACTCAGAGAATGTCACAAAAGGATGTCCCATCTGTGTCAGCTGTCAAGAGTTGTTTTTCCAGCAGGGGGAGCCGGTGAGATTTCTGGGTTCTCATTTTTTTTGTGAGCAGGAGCGCCATCAAGCGGCTTCTTCATGAACTGCTGCTGAACTGTTGAGAGAGCGGAAGTGTGCGGGTTCTAGCACGGCTCTACTGCAGATTTGCACCAGTTTCTTCATGCAAACTTGCTAAAAGAGCAGCGACAGACACTTTAGTTTGCACATGACCTAGTTTGTCGAAGGATGGATAAAGATAATAAAATGAATAAAAGAGGAATACATTTGACAAATACTTAAATACAAAATCATATTATTCATTGGTTATTATCAGTGAATTATTAGAAATGTATTTTTCTGTAACTTTGAAATGTTTTTCAATGATGTGGATTTACACTATGACATGATCCAAGATCAGGATGCTCTAATGTGGAGTAACAGCACCATCTTGTGGTGTTTTACTAACATTAACATTCAGTTAAAATCAGTAAAGTACATGCTTCAAAGTTGACTTAAGTAAAGTGTCCTTAGGAGTCAGTGTGTGTCATTGTGAAATGTGCTGGGTGGACCTCAAAATATTCAGTATGAAGTAGTTTACCCTGAACTGTTTGTGATAGGCTCCAGCCACCTCCATGGCTCCACACAGGGATGGAATTGGTATTTTCTTCTTACTAGTCCTGGACAGACAAAAAAAAGAAAACAATTTACATGTTTACATGTGAGTTTTTATACTGTGTTGTCCACAGTCTTAAAATTTCCTGCGTGCCACCCCAGATCTCAGAGATTTGCCCATTTTTCACCCGCAGACAAGACATCCTGTTGACTGATGTAGTACCTTATTTTCTCTGCTATGGTCTTCCTTTGGGCCTCTTTCCTGGTTGCTCCAGCCTCAGGATCTTTTTACCAACATAACCTCTGATTCAACCTCTTTTTCTCACTAGTCCAGACATCTCAATCTGCTTCCCTGCGTTTATCTCCAAAACACAACATGAGCTCTTCCTTGGATGGACTCATTTCTAATTCTATCCATCCTTGTCACTCCCAAACAGAACCTCAACATCTTCTTCTCTGCTACCTTCAGTTCTGCCTCTATATTCTTTCTTTCTATGCCTCTAAATCAGCAACATAGCTGCTCTAATCACTGTCTTTTACACCTTTCCTTTCATTCTTGTTGAGACTCGTTTTGTTGCACATCACACCGGAAACGTTCTTCCACCCCTTCCAACCAGCTCCAGTAGATGGCAGTGTTGCTTCATAAATGAACGTGCACACTTGCTCTTTCATGGACACTCACACAAAGAGGTCTAATTAATTTTTCACTTTTGTTTAAGAAGATCTGTCTCCTAAGAGGGAACCTTTATCTGCTTTACTGTTTCATCTGGTAGAGGTGAGTACTTGTTTGATCTGACTTCTCTCTTTGGTCCCTCCCATTTCTTCTCTTTGACTCCATCTCTTACTCTCCCTCTTTTTCTTTTCTGGATAACTCTCCGTCTTGATTTCAGCTACACACCTGTAAACAACTAGGGTCATTTTAGGATAAATTGGGAGTTTTCATCCCCACTGTTGCTGCAGATCTTGAATGTAGTGCATTCATATTATTATTATTATTATTATTGTGATTCATTAATTGTGACCTGTAATTACCTACTTAACCTACTTAATCGCACATATTTTTACCTAGTAATTCCTGTAAAAAGCACAAGTCTGGGGTATTTTCTTTAAATATGTGATATTGTGTCACAGTAAATGATTAAAAAAGGCTAAAAAGTGGCTTTATGAAGCTTTTTGCATTATAACAGACTTCCAAGTTTACTTTTACACCACCAAGGGGGGATTTTTAAATGAGGCCTTTAAATTTTTTCAGGACCATCACTTTCTTTAGAGGGAATAGTGAGAGAAGTGCCATATATGGAGTGTGCACTGAGGCTGTTAACATGACAACGCCATGCACCACGTTTTTAATGGTCTGCTTTCTGTGAAAAGCTAAAACGTATGACAGGACTGCAGTTCTAATATTTGATTTACTGTTAGGACTAGGGCTGTCAGATTTGTCACGTTAAAATCGCGTTAATCTGACATGTGCTTGACGCCGACAATTTTTTTGACGCATTAATCGCGGATTTTCTCATACGTGCCTTTCCATACCGCGCTCGCGGGCGTCCCGCCCTTTAACTCACCGGCTGCTCTCACTAGATCACGGGCGGGTCTCCAACCACCGAGCTGCGAGCTAAATCCGGCCGGCGCTAGGACCTGGAGAGCTCCTGCACTCTAACCCGGCTCCGGTTCGCGTCCAGTACCACGTCTGGTGGTACCGGCTCGCGTCCGGCGCCGCGTCCCGAGAGCTGCGGACCCTCGACGTTCTGAACAGCAAGAGCACCTGGGGACGTTTTAAATGTTCTGGAGGTTTCAGCGTGATCCAGCCCCAGCATAGCGGTCTGTCTGCCGGCATATTCATCACGTGAACTCCGCTGGACACGTCGCTGCATCGAGCTGCAGCCAGAGAACACGGCCGCAGTAACAGACTGTCAAACTCTCCGCAGTGTACCCCGCTTTTCTCAGTCTTTAATGTTTTAAAAAACAAAAGTTAATTGGAAATGATAAATCTCTATTTCATTTATTACTGTAGTTCAGCAGAGGAGGAAAAGATTTGGTCCTGACAAAAAATGAAGATGAAAGTGTTATGGAAATTTTATTTTTGATGTTTTATTTTATTTTACTGAACATTGATTGAAGTTTTGAATTTAAAATGCCCTTCACTTGCACTTGGGCTTTTGTTAGGCATTTTATGTTACAGCCTTTTATTGTTAAGAAAGTTCATCTCAATACAATGTTACAAAAAATGTATTTTTGATGAAAACTATATATTTTACCATTCTTGTTTTCATAATTAATGTAGAACTGCTAAATTCCACGAAACACACATTTTTTCCTTAAAAAAATGCCACATATGAATTTGCCATTAATCGCAAGTTAACTCAGGACAAAGTGCGATTTAATCGCCTGACAGCTCTAGTTAGGACATTAACAATTAACACCATAACACCATAATTTGACGCTCCTATATCTATGTAGGGCTGTCAAATTATTGCATTGATCACGATTAATTAGCATTTTCTTTTTTTTTCTTTTTTTAATAACATTAATCTCTTGCTTCCATAAAGTCCATTCATATCTGACATTGCATACCTGGAAGAGCATTACCTCACTCATAATTTGGTAATTTACAAAAAAGATAAATATTAAATCAACTATTTGAACTTTTTTTGGTTAATTTGGTGTTTAGTTAACATTTTAGCTGCTATCAGCTTCAACTTTCTCAGCTACCAATTTCAGCAATTTTAGCTATCAGCAGTAGCATCCTTAGCAGGCAAATTCAGCTTACAGCATTCACACTAGCATTATTGCAGGTAATGCTATATATCTAGTTCATAGTTATGTCAAAAAGTTAAGTTTTAAAGTTTTAAAAACATGTTCAATAAATGTTTATCCTGTTCGGCCGGTGACCTAAAGTGTGTTTTGGATTTTGGCCCCCTGTGCGATTGAGTTTGACACCCCTGATTCAGTCCACCCTCTGATGCCTTGAATTTGGACCAATCAGGTTATATTTTTAGTCATGTCGATTTATCATACTCTGCTTGAAGGACAAATGTGAACCATAGGCTGTTCTTTGAGCGGGATATGTATGAGTGAGTTTGATAGTGTGTATATGTGGGTGAGAGTTTAATAGTATGTATGAGAGCATAATAGTGTTTGTAAATGACTATAGTATGTGTGTAGGAGTAGAGTGGAGTCTGTGCGATAAAGTATGTATTATGTCTCATACAGCCTCTCATATATAATGGGTTCCTGTGGAGAAGCAACGCTGATATTCTTTAAAGTGGACACATTCAGATCATCTGAGATTCATTTTCTATATGGTTCCTTTGGAAAGTGCAAACAGGGAAAAGATTGAAATAGTTCTACTTGAGATCTCTGGTGATATCTTGCAGACACAAGACCATCTGAGAATTTGACTTAACTTGCTTGTTAACTGGCAATCCTGCATGACTTACATGTCTGGTATATTATTTTTCTTCCATAAAAAAATCCTCTAAAGAAGTTAGAATATTGTTTACTTGAAGTCTTCATGTTTGTTGACACTACACATAGTTCTGTTTCAAGTTGTGGTTTTTGTGTTGAGGTTCAGAGGATCAGCTGTGACCACAAAAGATCTAGAAAGAACTGTGGGTAGATGAATCCATCTGATATGAAGTTGTGCTTTGAATACCACTTCCCTCCTCTTTGAAGAGTTGTCCTATATTTGTGCTTAGGTTTTTGTACAGCCTCTTCTACACTTTGGATCACTGTGGTGTTACTAGAAAACAGTAGTAGAGAGCTGTGTCTGCCAGGGTTAGCTTTGTGATGATCAGTTCAGTTGAAGTGTCTTTTGTTCTGGATTCATATCGTTTATCTGAAAATTTTCTAAACCAAGGGTTGCATTTTCCTTCTTTCCAGAATCATGTTTGAACCAGTGAAGTTCAGGGTGGCTGTTATCAGTCTGATAGTTATATTTTAATGTTAGAGATTCTCCTTCATTTCCTGTAAATTGATCCCGATAGGTAAATATTGTGGATATTCTTAGAAGACCCAAAGTGCTTTATAAGGACAGGCCCATTCACCCATGTACCCACATATACACAAACTACTTGAAAAGTAGAATGGGGAAAGCATAATCCTCACCCCTTTTTTCCACTCAGATACCATGTGGTTTTACACTTTGTGTACATTCATCAGTAACCATGATATCCTCCAGTGCATTGAAGTTGGTCAACGTTGAAAGTGGTCTCTTCATCCATAGTGTAGCTCCATCTGTATTGCATCATACCTCTCCATGGTCTGTTCAAACTGAGTGAGACATCTTCAAAATCCTATTTCCAAGGATAGAAATTGTGTTTCACAACCATTAAATTAATATTTTATGTTCTGTGGCAACAAATTATGAACTTGAGGGGAAAATATTTTATTATTCTTTAATGAAATGTCCAGGACTCCATACTTATCAGTTCAATGACAGTACAAGCTATGCTTTCAAACTGTGTGATAACTTCTAGTGGTTGTTCTAGAGCAGTGGTCCCCAACCACCGGGCCGCGGACCGGTACCGGGCCGCAGACCCATTGCCACCGG
>NC_050528.1:17648271-17650429 GCF_002922805.2 Oryzias melastigma
AGAACAATTAATCTCCATCATCTTATTTTTTTTTAAATGTTTTATTTTGAAAAGTTACCGGATTTTCTCATTTACATCTTCACTTGACGCACGTCAAGGCCACAACACGTCACATGATACATCCCGTTAAATTTAATCTCAAGATAGCAAAATGAGCAAAAAACAAACTTCTTTAGAAAGTTTGCATTGTGTTGGGGTAGAAACGATGTTGGTCATGTTATGTTCAGCTGCTGTTGTGACGTCATGAGGACCCAGCTAATAAAGTTGTACATGATAACACAGTGGATTAACGTTTTTAATCCCCCCCCCCCCGGGCCGCGGAATAATTCCACACTGGCTGACCGGTCCACAGCCCCAAAAAGGTTGGGGACCACTGTTCTAGAGTATTGTCTTGTCTCTGCTCTGCAGGTTTTAGTACAGAGTTTTGTTGTTTCCTGTCACTGTGGGCTGCAGAGCACAGTAGTACACAGCAGAGTCTGACACATGAACCTTCTGGATCGTCAGAGGAACGGATTTGATCTTGATGTCAAGTTCAGCATTAAATCTGTCTTTCTTGAACTCTGGAGCGTTGTCTTCTGTTTCATAGGTGCCACGTTTCAACATGTACTTTGGGTAACTGTTCACTTCTTGTTTGTACCAGAACAAATATTTTTGTGAATAACTGGTCTCAAAGGTACAGTTGAGTGTGACAGAGTCTCCTTCAGCAGCAATGACTTCTCCTCCTGGTTGGATCACTTTGTCTTCTCCTTTACACTCTGAGGAAGAACAGAACATGCAGAGGAAGAGATGAATCAATAAAGATGATTGATTGAGGGACAACAATCAGCAGCTTGAACAGCTCTTCATGTACAGCTCAGTAATGTGTTGAAGTGTTTGAAGAGGAAACATGTTGATCTTTGTGTCTTACCAAAGAAAAGAGCAGCAAGAAGAATCCACAGCCAATGTTCCATCTGTACAACAAGGTTTCAATCAACAGGATCAAAACACAGAATCGCTCAAACTTACTTGTTAAAGGACAAAATGTGTAATAACGACTGCCTCAACTTAAGATGTGTATAGATGAAGAAAATATTCACCCAGAAAGAAAGAAAGGGGTGGAGTCAAAACGTAAAAAGGCAGAGCCTCAAAGCGGGATTGGACGTATAACTGTCCCCTTCTGGGCGGGGCTGTAAGCCCCGCCCTCATTCCCCCTCAAATGTAGGGAAGAGAGAAAGTAGGTGAATAAAGGTTTTCTGACTATTGAGTGCTGTAAAAACAATGTTGTTTACCTCCATACTACATTTTAATTTCATTTCTCTTTCCTCTAAAACCTAAGAAAACTTACTTAAAGGAAAGAGTAGTGGAGTTGCTGAGTGAAAAGAAAGTGTTCTGTTTGGAAAATATGGAGCTGTGAGCCATTTGTCCTTATTTTCTTAAAAGTGTTGTATATTAGTAAAGTTGTAGTTAGTAGTTTGGATCAAACAGGCCAAAAAGAGAGAAGTTTATTTGGTCAAATATGATTCTCTTCTGTTCTTCATTCAAACTATGTAGCTATTCGGGCCAGCTGGTGACTTTTTAGAGAAGTTTTAGTGCATTCTGATAGTGAGGAGTAACAGCAGTTTAATCATGAAATGACGGCATTTTTTTGCATTATTCTAAAGACAGGATGTTTATGGTTTTTAGAAATACTCTGGAAGGATATTTGAAACTTCATATGTGTGAGAGATTTAAGTTGAGGTTTCAGTAAAAATGACACCAAAGTTTCTGACAGGAGGACTGGAGACCATACAAATGTCATATATTGTGACCCTATAGAAAATTCTTAAAGCGCTCAAGTCCAAGAACAATAACTTTTTTTTCTGAGTTTACAGAAATGCAATAAGAATTAATTCAAATCATACATTTTTGAGACATCTTGAAGTTTTGTAAACTGGGAGAAATATTATGCCTCATCACATAAGCAGCCGAGTAGGATCAGCATAAAATGGAAATGTGTGCAAGTACTGGTTCTAATTAAAACGTGTTTGGAAAAATCAGAATTGGACCAAGCACAGAGCCCTGAGGTACACCATAACAATCTATTCTGGAAAGCTCATCATTTATATAAACAAGCTGGAATCCATCAATTAAAAAAAACGTTCTAGAGTGTTTTCTGTAAGACAAACACGTTTCAGTTCAG
>NC_050528.1:17650457-17654682 GCF_002922805.2 Oryzias melastigma
TCCATAGGTTGAGCAAACTGACGGAAATTAAAATAAACTGCCAAACATCCCTGGAATGGTATATTTTAGCCCACATAAATGCACTTTAGCTTCCCAAAGCTCAGTGTTGCTTATATCTCTGTCAAATGTAAGTCTGGATTAAATGCTGAATCTTCATTAATTTATGATGTTGTCCAGGCATTAGCACGCTATCCATGTCTTTCTCTCAACGATGAACTCATCCCAAAAATTCTGAAAACTGAGTGTAAAAAAACCTGTTGAACTCCACAGCTTCACATTGAACATTGAACAAGATAGAAAATGAAGCTGATAGAGACAAACATCTTCTTTCAACCTTTCAGAATATTCTCTAAAGAACAAAAGTCATAAATCTGTATTTAATAAATGTCTTCCAAGTCTGTTTGAATACACATGTTTCTGAAAATATACGCACAAATTATTACACTATTCCAGGACAGATAAAAGTAATGATGTTTCTGTAAAGTGTTGCTTTTGTAATGAGTTACTCTTTACATTGTCAGTGGTAAAGAGGATCTTCCATAGCTTTGGTTTAGTAAAACATTTCACCGAATGGACAAGAAAGTTTACTTATCTAAGACAATGAAGGAGTTAGACAACTTCCTTTAGTAAATGTTTACAGTCTTTTAAATGATCAGCGGTCTTTTTTTCTGAGCTTGTTAGTCAACTAAACAATGGAAGAGTTTAGTGCTTCCACAGCAGCTCGGTCTCTGATCTCCACTGCTTCTCTGTTATCTTTGTCATCAGGTCAAATACTGAACACTTAACGCTCTCACGGTGTGTGATGTCCTCTAGTGGATAATGTATAGAATTGCCTTGACTCTTCTCTGTAGGTTTTTGTACAGAGTTTTGCTGTTATCTGTCATTGTGGGCTGCATAGCACAGTAGTACACAGCCGAGTCCGTGACATTAAGCTTCTGGATCTTCAGAGGAACTAAACTGTTAGTTTTATCGAGTTCAGCATCAAATTTGTCTTCGTGGAACTCTTCAGTGTTTTCTCTGTTACTATAGGTGCCACGCTTCAACATGTACTTTGGGAGATTGTTCACTTCTTGTTTATACCAGAACAAATAGGCATGTGTGGCAGTTTTTCCAAAGGAACAGTTGAGTGTGACAGAGTCTCCTTCAGCAGCAATGACTTCTCCTCCTGGTTGGATCACTTTGTCTTCTCCTTTACACTCTGAGGAAGAACAGAACATGCAGAGGAAGAGATGAATCAATAAAGATGATTGATTGAAGGACAACAATCAGCAGCTTGAACAGCTCTTCATGTACAGCTCAGTAATGTGTTGAAGTGTTTGAAGAGGAAACATGTTGATCTTTGTGTCTTACCAAAGAAAAGAGCAGCAAGAAGAATCCACAGCCAATGTTCCATCTGTACAACAAGGTTTCAATCAACAGGAGAAACTAGCTGATGTTCAACATTCACTCTGACAATTGTTCTCTTCACAGCACCACTTCTTACTGACTGAATGTTGAACACAGAGCAGAAGGAGAGCCCCGCCCACTTCACTATGTCGCCCTCTAGTGGAACCAAAATCAGCAGTGGAGAAAAGTTTTGAAGCAGTTTGCTGATGTTGCGTTTCCGCATCACTGCAGCAGAATACATCAGCTGCTTTCTCTATATAAGATGTTGAGCTAACATTTGGTAACCAGTGGCTAATTCACATCTATGTTATTAAATATATAAATGTAAATAAGGGGTCATTTTTTAAGTTAATTTTTAATTGAGATTTAGTTATAGACTCACTTAAATTAATCAGATATAAGTCAAAAGACATAATAATGACATATATTTGTAGACTAGAAAAAGTAGTGATGGAGGAGATATTTAAAATGAGGAGGTTGAATAGAAGGCAGAGGTTGACCTGAAACAACTTCCTCCAGTGTACGCTTATAGTACCATAAGCACATTTTTATAAGAAGCTGTGGTGTAACAGTACAAACTTCATGACAATCAAAAACTCTTCTATAACTCTGAATCTTTAAAAACTCACCTCAATGAAAAGAGTGTTTTTTGGTCTTTTTAACATGTTCTTGTGGCATTGTTTTTATGAAGGAGGACGCATAAAACGACTGGCATTGGAGTGGTTCAAATCTTATTTGAGTGAGCGAACCTTTTCTGTAAGTTTTGGGGACCACATATCCTCTTCTGCCCCCTTGGCATGGGATGTGCCTCAAGGATCAGTTTTAGGCCCTCTTTTATTCTCCCTGTACCTGTTACCACTTGGCTTTGTAATAAGAAATTCATGGTGTGTCCTTTCATTGCTATGCAGACGACTGCCAGCTGTATGTGCCTCTTAAAAATAAGAACTTGTCTATGGAAACACTCCACAAATGCCTTTTAGACTTAAGGTCCTGGATGAATCAAAACTTTTTAAGCCTAATGACAACAAAACTGAGGTGATGTGCTTTAGGCGACGGCTCTGGGTCCCTCACTGGTAGTCTTGGCCCTTTAAGTGATTGTGTGAAACCTCATGTTACTAATTTAGGAGTAACGGTGGACTCTGAGCTGAGATTGGACAAACAAATTAATTTAGTTGTGAAGTCGAGCTTCTTCCACCTAAGACAGCTGGCAAAGGTTAGACCCATCCTGTCCTATCAGCAGTTTGAAACAGTGATCCACGCCTTTATTACCAGGCTGGATTACTGTAATTCCTTATATTTGGGCGTTAACACCTCGGCCATAGCTCAACTCCAGCTAGTGCAAAAAGCGGCTGCTCGTCTTTTAACTAGAAAGCGTAAATATGATCACATCTCCCCGGTTTTAGCTTCACTGCACTGGTTACCTGTTCATTTAAGAATTCATTTTGTTTGTTTTTAAATCCTTACATGGCTTGGCACCTGTTTACCTCTCTGAGCTGCTGCAGCCTTATGTCCCCTCCCGTCCTCTGAGATCAGCTGATCAGCTGCTTTTGGCAATTCCAAAAACAAAATTCAAACTTAGAGGGGACCGTGCCTTTGGTGCAGCCGCTCCCAAACTCTGGAACGATCTTCCAATTCATGTAAGAGAGTCCTCGTCATTGTCTGTTTTTAAGTCTTCTCTTAAAACCCACTTTTTTAATTTGGCTTTTAATACTCAGTGAAGAGGTCACCTCTCTTTTATCCCTCTACACTCCATTTACTCTTTTTATTTATTTTTTGGTGATGTGTTTTTTTTTGTTTTGAGATATATTTTTACAAGCATTTCATTGTACACTTTAAATCTAATTATTTTATTTGATTCTTCATATGTTTTTATCCTCTTTTGTACAGCACTTTGGGTCTGTAGGATCAGGAATGAATACATCAGAGGGACAGCACATGTTAGAGGTTTTGGAGATAAAGTCAGAGAGGCCAGACTGAGATGGTTTGGACATGTTCAGAGGAGAGACAGTGAATATATTGGTAGAAGAATGCTGAGTCTAGAGCTGCCAGGAAAGAGGTCTAGAGGAAGACCAAAGAGGAGGTTTATGGATGCAGTGAATGAAGACATGAAGGTGGCTGGTGTTAGAGTGGAGGATGCTGAAGACAGGCTTAGATGGAGGAAACTGATTCGCTGTGGCGACCCCTGAAGGGAAAAGCTGAAAGGAAAAGAAGAAGAAGAAGAAGAAGAAGAAGGGCAATTTAAGTGCTTTATAAATAAAGCTTATATATATATGTATAAAATTACGATAAAAATCACAATTCTGAGTATTACTTTTTTAAAAATTATTGTGACTCAGGAGAAGACAAAATACTGTTGGAAAATGCTTTGGAGATGTGACTTAGAAGCTACATAAGTAAGCCACAAACTCCCTGCTCTGCTCCATTTTGATGCATCCACTTGCAGACGAATAGATCCGTGTTGTTTTCCTTCTCTGAACTGGCATCTGGCTCAAAACTGTACATTTCTGTTGCACATGCAATGTTTGGTGTGTGGGGCCATAAGCAAACGGGATAGAATGAACAGATGGATCATGGGAAGGGGACAAGCTTACTCCACGCCATTTCTCTCATACACAACTCAGAGGTGAATTTTTAATGAACTCCCGCCGTTCTGCAGAAACAATGCCCAAGAAAACGATGTAGATTTATTTATTTTTTTCTTTTTTTGCCAAAAAGCAGCATAATCATAATGAAAAGTCCACTGAGATTGCTTTTGGGTAACGCT
The DNA here is from genome assembly GCF_002922805.2 of Oryzias melastigma. Classification (NCBI taxonomy): domain Eukaryota; kingdom Metazoa; phylum Chordata; class Actinopteri; order Beloniformes; family Adrianichthyidae; genus Oryzias; species Oryzias melastigma. The sequence continues at coordinate 17,654,608 of NC_050528.1, forward strand.
TTATATTAAGGTGTGCTTGTTAAGTATTAATAAGATATTAATAAGCATTAGTAAAATGCTTATAATTTGCTTATA
>NC_050528.1:17658113-17681686 GCF_002922805.2 Oryzias melastigma
ATCTGCATGGAGGAATGGACCAAAACACCAGCAACAGTTTGGGAAAACCTCGTGAAGACTTACAGAAAACCTTTGACTGCTGTCAGTGCCAACAAAGGGTGTAGGGTGATGAACTTTTGTTATTGACCAAACACTTATTATGCACCATAATTTACAAGTAAATTATTTAAAAATCAGACAATGTGATTTTCTGGATTTTTTTTCTCATTTTGTGTCTTTTAGGTGAGGTATAGCTATGATGGAAATAACACTCCTCTCTCATCTTTTTTAGTGGGAGAACTTGCACATTTGGTGGCTGACTTCATATTTTTTTGCCCCACTGTATTTATTGACATGTAGGGGATTTTTTTTTTCCTGATGATTTAACAACATAACATTGATAGCTTTTAAATATAATTGTATTGGTTGATGTGGATCATGTGTTGATGTGAATCCTCCCTCAGTGTTTCATTAGCAGCTGTAACCACAGAGACTCTGATCAAACAGGAATGAACAGAATCCATCTGATATGAAGCTGTGCTTTGAAAACCACTTCCCTCCTCTTTGAAGAGTAGTCCATAGCTGTCTTCAGGTTTTTGTACAGCCTCTTCTACACTTTGGATCACTGTGTGTCTACAGCACAGTAGTAGAGAGCTGTGTCTGCCAGAGTTAAATTTGTGATGATCAGTTCAGTTGATGTGTCTGTTGTTCTGGATTCATATCGTTTATCTGGAATATATTCACTTGTGGAACCTTTTGCTCCTTTCCAGAGAATAAACTGAGGAGCCTGAAGGTCAGAATCATGTTTGTACCAGTAAAGCCAAAGATCGTTATCATCAGTCTGATAGTTACATCTCATTGTAACAGATTTTCCTTCAGTTCCTGTAAGTTGATCCTGATCAGGAGAGATTGTGTCTCCAGCTGTGAGTCCTGGAAAAAGTGGAGAAAATGAAGCCATTAGATGAATGAGATGATGAGTTCATGCAGCAGCTTCAAGCAAACTTGAATCTCTGTTCTTAAACTCACCTAGAATGTGAGATAGAAGCAAAAAGAGGTAAAGCAACATGTCTTTGGAGTTCTTGAAGACACACAGACAGCAGATGAACTCTGTTCTTCCACTGCAGCACAATGAGAGAGAAATAATGATGATCTGAAGTTAAGTGGGCGGGGCCAATAAACACTTTTTTTCAGTTTAACTCAACCAATCTGAGTTTATTTCTCCCACAGCAGCTCTGTCTCTGACCTTGACTGCTTCATTTCTCTCTTGGTTTTGACATCAATGACTGAACATGCAATGATTGCACAGTGTGTCACACCCTCTAGTGGATGTTGTGTAGTATTGTGTTGTCTTTGCTCTGCAGGTTTTTGTACAGAGTTTTGTTGTTTCCTGTCACTGTGGGCTGCAGAGCACAGTAGTACACAGCAGAGTCTGACACATTAAGATTATGGATCGTCAGAGGAACTGATTTGTTATTCAGTTCTGAATTAAATCTCTCGTTCTTGAACATTGCAGCGTTTTCGTTTTTTCCATAACTGTGGCGCCGCAAAATAAAATTTATGGTGCCACTTTTTTCTCTTCTGTACCAATACAAATGTGGAGTAAAAGTGGTTTCAAAGGTACAGTTGAGTGTGACAGAGTCTCCTTCAGCACGGGCGACTTCTCCTTCTGGTTGAATCACTTTGTCTTCTCCTTTACACTCTGAGGAAGAACAGAACATGCAGAGGAAGATATGAATCAATAAAGATGATTGATTGAAGGACAACAATCAGCAGCTTGAACAGCTCTTCATGTACAGCTCAGTAATGTGTTGAAGTGTTTGAAGAGGAAACATGTTGATCTTTGTGTCTTACCAAAGAAAAGAGCAGCAAGAAGAATCCACAGCCAATGTTCCATCTGTACAACAAGGTTTCAATCAACAGGAGAAACTAGCTGATGTTCAACATTCACTCTGACAATTGTTCTCTTCACAGCACCACTTCTTATTGACTGAATGTTGAACAAAGAGCAGGAGGAGAGCCCCGCCTACTTCACTATGTCGCCCCCTAGCGGAGGAAAGTATCTGACATCAGCTGTGGAAAAAAAAAATCTAGCAGTTAGTTAATTTATTAAAATAATTTGTTATCGTTTTTTACAATCCATATCTAATGATTGACATCAGCTCTGATGTTAAATAAGCTGGTTAAAATATATGAAATTAAAGACATTTTTTGTTACAGTGAAGCTTAAAAAACATGTTTCTGTCCTTTAAGGGTTTTCTTTCTCAAGCTTTTCCTCCCTTTGCAATGAGAGAGGCGCAGCTTACTATTAATATATATATATATATATATATATATATATATATATATATATATATATATATATATATATATATATATATATATATATATCACAATGTTTGACTGGATAATTTTTTTACATTTTTCCAAACAGACTGACTCCAATGAAAATAATGTTTTGGTGTATTTAACATGTTCTTGTTGCATTTTTCTTATGATGGAGGACATAAATCAAAGAATTTAACATTAACACTGCATTTCTGAGTATTTCTTTCCTCATATTGTGTTGGATCAGGAACAGCCTGCAGTGTGAAAAAGCTCAAGCTTGTGAGAAAAGTGAATGCAAACAAAGTAATGCAGAGATATCAACGTAGTGTTGCTGCTATGCCAGCAGTTCCCCCTACACCTATGCAGCTAAAAAAATGTCTTCAAGAAAAAGCAAGTTTTATAATTTTGGCTAAAAACTGCAAAATCATGAAAATCTTGATGTGCGTTTTTGCTGAAATTAATGAATGTGGCCAACACGAATTTATTTCGGGTTTTGTGCTTGATTGCACTAAAAATAAGTGCAAATAACATCCACCAAAACATAGCCCAGTAGAATAATATCTGCTCAAATGAAAGATGAATATTTTCAAGAAAACATCCAATATTGGAGTATATCAAACATTTGTTTTTTTTTTTTATTTGAGAACAATCTGAGAGAGGAAATGAAAATGCAGTTTGGCAGGACATTCATAAAATAAATATTGTACATTCTTCTTTTGAAATTGGTAATGTTACCTATTATTGTGTACGTAAAATTGTGAATGACAATGTTCAACTGTAAGCTTTGCTGTTTTAAATGCGAACGCCGGAAGTAACTATACATTTTTTTTTGCCCTGTCGCCATTTTGTCTGACGTCACTATGAAAAGGGTCCATTTGAATGTAATGTTTTTCATTGTTTTAATTTAAAGATATATTTTTACAAGAGTAATTTTTAAATGACATTTAAATTTAGGTAGAATAATTATTATGAATCGTGAATAATTAAATTACATTTTTTTTGGCCGGAAATTGTTCTTATGTTTCCCGGAAGTTAGCTCATTTTAGCGTGTGTGCTCCTGGAGACGGCTGTGTTTTGGATTCTCCGCTGAATATAGTTGCAGCTACAGCAACGATGTCTTCCGTTCATTCTCTGAAAGAGTTTATCAGCGAGCGACTAACTGCTGCTGCTGAAGAAATATTCAGACAGTTCGAAAAAACCATCGTCCAGTATGAGGAAGAGATGGAGCGTCAGCGCAGACTGCTGGATAGAAGCCTGAATAGAAACACAAACACAGCAGGTATGAACAGGGTAAGGGGCTAAATCAGGTCGAAGAGATGCGGATCTCCGTGTTCTTTATGACTTTCAGTGAGATAGTCACGGGAAGCTTTTCAGGGACAAAGATCGTGAATAATTACAACGTTCCGCCCTGTACTAATCTCTGCTTATTGATGGTCAAAGTTTGGTTTTTGTGGTGAAGTGAGGCTCCTGTCTGTGGTATTATCTTTGTGTTAATGTCAACAAACAGTGTGAAGCAGCAGCTCTTCTTTCCAGAAACGATCCATTGATGAGCAGGGACAAAATCAGCTGTGGTTCCTGAAAAACATGCACTTGTGTCATTTCAGTGCATCTCCGTCGAAACAGATAAAGAAGACAGTACCTTCTGTTCAGATAAAGCTGCTGTCTCGTCCTCTATGAGGACAGCAGATTATTTAAAGAATACATTATGAGCACGGATTCATGACAGTTCGTCAGCATTAATGCCGAATAATTCTTAACTTTCCACCCTGTATCTCTCTATAGATTAATTTCATTTTCACTTGTATTTAATAAAAGGAAAAACATTAGAATGTGGATTATTTCTTTCTATAAAAAACTGAATGTTGTGTTTCTGCTGCAGACCTCCATCAAAAACACACGAGGAAGCAGAATGTCGCTGACCAGCAGCAGCTCTTTAACCAAAAGAGGAGCTGCAGCCAGAACCAGAAGGAAGCAGAACCTCCACAGATCACAGAACAGCAGCAGGAAGCAGAATTACCGTCGATGACAGAGGAGCAGGAGGAAACAAAAACAGGTCTGTTGGAGTGAATAAGCTCAACCATGAATGTTGCCATCTGCTTTTATCTGCAAAACCTTTGTTGGTCAGTTCATATTCTGGGGCTGACAGTCGTCTCATTGATTATTTTCTATAACCCTCAGTCATAAACAACAATATACCTATTGTGGTGTGGAACCACAGTTTGAACTTGGTTCCTCTTAGGCTGCAGAACAGTTCCTGTCCATTGAGAGATGTAGTACCCAAGGACATCTGTGTTTCTGTGCAAAAGGAGGTGGTTGCTCTCACTTTTGAACCTAAACTAATAAAAATGTGAGCTGAATCAATTGAGATGCTCAGATGCCAGTCTGAATGTTAAGAAGCACAACAGCTTTTAATGATAGTTTGTTTTTTATTTTTTAAGGTCTTAGGTGAACCATAGTTTGCTAAATCTTCCTGTTGGTTTAGAGAGTGTTGCAGTAATGAGTTGTAAACAGCCTGAACTCTCTGTTCATACAGTAGATAAAGATGGTTGGTGATTCTTGTGTTTCTGTGGTTACATTTTTTAGCAACCTCTTAGCAATCTCGGTTTTTGTCTTATTCAAAGAAGCATTAAACACACCAAACTTTAAAGAGGATGAATCCTTAAGTGTTAAACACCAAAACAATCTTGCTTTATATTCATTTTTTGAGGCTTTCTCTCATGCTGACTTTCAGGCGCTTTGTCCACATCAGAAGAGAGAGGAGCAGAAAGCAACATCTTCGACTTAATGTCAACTACAATTAAAAACAAATTATTATTATTTTTTAAGTTTTTTTTCTTGTGTTTTTTTTTTTTTTTTTATTGATCATCTCCAAATCAGTTATAATGCTTTACCATACATTTTATAATCACTGGACAGCGCAACCCCTCCCCCTTTGTTTTCCCAAATAGAAAGTATCCAAGTGCTCCAACAAGCCAAAAATCCCTTAAACTACTATTGAGAAAAACAGTTATTACTCAGTCATTCTTTTTGTCAGAATAACAATTCTTGCTCTGATATATTTTTCATAAACCTTGTGCTATCCTAGGCATGTTTACATTAAAAGTGGTCACAGGACAGCGCACTGAACTTTTTTTTTTTTTCCAAGGATTTTGTATCTTTACTGGTGTCCATGGCAGATATAAAATCCTGTCCACCTTTGTCATTGGAGGGATCACTAGGGCTGCCACGATTAGTCGACTAATCGACTATTAAAATAGTCGACTAATTTAATAGTCGATTAGTCATTACTTTATATTAAATATTGTCAGTGTAGTAGAGCTGAACAAAGTTGTGAGCGTTCAGCACCCAAAAATGTCCTTTTTTATATTTGAGTCAGTGAGACCAAAACTTTATCTTTTGTAAAAATAGTTCCTTTATTTCAGATGCGGACATCATTTAATCTGATTTTTGTATCTACTGACTCTGACCTGAAATGTGGAAACACCTGGGGAACTTAAATAAAAAAAAGTTTTCTAAGCTCAATCAGAAGATTTTCAGCCATGAGTGAAATGATCTTGTGTCTTTTGTGTGTCCTGCAGAGCTCCCACAGCTTTCCTTTTGTAAAGAGGAGGAGCTTCTTCCTGAGGAGCATCTCTCTCAGTCTCCACACATCAAAGAGGAACAGGAAGATCTCTGTGCAGAAGAGGAATTTGGTCAGCCAGAACTGAAGCAGGAGTCTGAAACCTTCATGTTGTCTTCATCCTCTGAGGAAAGAGACCTTCATGCAGCAGAACCAACTTCTGAGCAGCTGCTCTCTGAGAGCCAAGATCACCTGCAAGTCAAGCTGGAAGACTTTGAATCGACTGAAGCTGCAGAAATACAGAGAACTGTCTGCTGGAACATAAATGTAGAAGAGTCTCCTCTGTCAGAGACAGGTGCAGGTGAGAGGTCTGCATGGAGGAGTCCCAGCAGGACCATGACTCATTTCTCCACAATGAGAAGATACAGAGGTTTTCGTAAAGGGGAACCAGCTGACAATCCCACTTCTTGTAAAATCTGTGGGAAGAACTTCAGTCAGCGTGGGAACCTGAAAGTTCACATGAGAATCCACACGGGTGAAAAACCCTACTCATGCCAGTTATGTGGAAAGCAGTTTGTTCAAAGCAGTAACTTGTTGCGCCACATGAGGACTCACACTGGAGAGAGGCCGTTTCCTTGCCCCATCTGTGGCAAGAGTTTTAGTCACAAAGGGGACATGTTGCGGCACTTTCGAATTCACACTGGCGAGAGGCCGTATTCTTGCAAAGTCTGCAAGAAAACCTTCAGCCAGAGCGGTCAGGTTGCATGTCACATGAGAATCCACACCGAGCAGAAACCATTTTTCTGTGAGAGCTAAGGGGGAGGAGTCATTCCATGTAGTAACTTAACCCTCTGTATGAGAAGGACAGAAGACTTATTCTTGTAAAATGTGTGACCAGACGTTTGTTTGTCCCATTGAGAGCTAAACGGAGAGATTTCAAAGCTCCAGGTTCCAGTATTGCCGCTCATTGGACTGTTGGTTCTGATTGTCGTTTGACTCAAGTGGGTTTCTGTGGGAGCAAAACTCAACGATCCAACTGCAGCTGTTCAGAAGTAGATTTATGCTGCATTCACACCAGATGTGATTCACTCAGCAGGGGCGTCGAGTGTTATTGTTAAGTTGACGTTCAGATGTGATCTAAGGTCCTAAGGCAGGATTTTGCCATTGGGTGCCGCACAATTTGGGTGGCAGACGCGGCGAGGGACGGCTTTGGGCATGTGGTGTTTTCAGTGACTCGATTTTCGGGTTAAAAAAAATAATCCAATATGCCCACTCGATGTGAGGATTTTCGTCCTGAACTTCCATCATCCAGATTATTTCTTAACCCACTGGAACCACAGGGTTGCCGGAGACTGTTACTGTTACTTTTGAGTGAAGGCGGGATACAACCTGGACAGGTCACCAGCCTGCCACGGAGCGAAAGGGGCTGGAACGAGTTGCGTTATCCATCTGCCCAGTGGACAGTGTAGGGAACGCCGCCACCCAGTGTCCAGGTGTGCTCTGCCAGATTCCGGGTGGCGGCGCTTTCTATACTGGCCCGCGGGATGTTGGCTGCCCGGAGATGGACAGCCACCGCAAGTGCCGTGGTAGCGGGCGCGATCACTCGAGCTCCATGGTCTTATGATATTTTTTCTTATCTTTATCAAGTCAAAAATAAAAAGATCCTCCATTTTTATTTTTATTTCCCCCTCTCGGGTTAAGTTACGTTTCTAACGGCCGTCAGGAGTAAAGTACACCGCACAGGAAGAGACTCTAAATGATCTGGTTAACCTAAACACAAGTTTGCAAAACATATGAACCCAAGATACTCGCTCATCATCATCCATGATGTGGCAGCTGAAGGAAGTCCGTAAAAACTTGGGCGGTTGCTCCATGGCGTCAGGGCTTTAGGCCAAGCGCTGAGCAGTAATTTTGACAGAAGAGAGGCGGAAAATGCGAATTTGACACTTGAATTGCGTCCTGTATGAATGCAGCATAGCTGTCTTTTAATTATGATTTTATCTTGTCTTCCTTTCAGAGAAATGTTTCAGGTTGTTTGAACCTAACAATTACACAGAACCCAGTACATAAAGTCTTTCTAACTGTAGATCTGATAAAACTGATGTTTCAGACTCTGTTAAAGACACCCTTTGAGGGTTCTTGTTTTTCCCTCCCATCAATCTCAATTTAGTCACAAGCCCCTCCCCCCGATCTAGCTTCAGAATGAAGTCTGGTAGCGATTGATTATTACTTTTCTTTAGTTACTCTGAACCCTTTGATAATTTTAGTAGTCCGTAAACTCCCAAACATCAAAGTAAGTAAAGAGCCTGATTGGCCAGGCTTTTACGTCAAACTTTAGTTTGTTCCTGCATTGGGTTACAAAGGATCTTCTTGTCTCTAACAATAGATTTCTACAAATTATTCTTTAGTTTTATTCCAATACTTAGTTGAAAACTCTTTTTTTTTTTAAGTTTTTATTTTTTTTTACACTTTTCAGTTTTAAGATCTTGCTGGAAAAAATGAATCTCATGTCAAATCAACTCGTTAGGTCTTAACAGTGTTCTAAGAGGTTCTGGACTGAAACCAGAGAGATGATCCATAGTTTTCTACCTAAAATGAATAAAGGCATCTGCTTTTGGATCTTTAAAGCCTTTGAGAAGCTTTACGCAGTAAAAAAAAAATAGCACCAGTTTTAGAGCAGATGTTGCCTCTAAGCTATTTGATATGTTGCAGTTTCTGTTGTTGAGAATCTGCGATGTCACCAAAAACAATGATGTGGAACCAGGAGGAGGTCTAAAAAAAAAAAAAAAACAGAACTCCCTTCAGAAAATTCAGTGTTTGCTGACATAAGATGCCTTAGAATACAAATCTGACATGATAAATGTTTGATGTGTAATGAGATTCAATATTTCAGTTTCACTTGTTGGCGTTTATAAAGTCATCACAGTGACTTCATGTCTTTGCTGCACCATCCAAAAACTTTACTGTTTTTCCATCCCTGACCACTGCAAACACACCAAAACTCTGTTTACTGTTTTAAACTTTTTCTATCTCTAAGTTTATGAGCTGTGTTAACTCTAAAATGATGAAAACTCTAAATAAAAGACATCTGCAGTTCAAAGTGTGTCTTCTTTCTTCAGTTGGACACAGCAGAAGGATATTAAGTTCATACCCGTTGGTATTATTTCAACATATATGACAGGACTTGGTATCACATTGTTTTTCATCTTTTCATGACAGAACCGGGTCTTTCATGGAGCACAGAGGATCCACAGGAGGGAGAAGTATCACTTTGATTTGGAAGCCATTTTCAAACTTCCCCAAAAAACAGGAAGTAGTGGATTCACAAGATTTGCACCACTCTGACATTTCACAACAAGCCTCTTCCAAGTGTAGGTGGTGGACAGGTGATAGTAAACAGTAGAAAAAAAAAAAGAAAAATATGAAGAAACTTTTCCTCTTGCAGTGTGTGAACATCACATGTTAACCCTTTAACATCTGAGGCGTCACTAGAGATGCTTAAACACAAAATCTTTAGCATACTTCAGCAACGTAATTCTAGAAGATTCTGAAGGAGAAAAGCATCGTGCTAACAATTAAAAAATTAGAGTAAATCAAAGAACATAAACATTGAAGCTCAGGTGCTTAAGGGTTAAATTCACGTTCTGGAGTGCGTGTCACATGCCGGTTCCATTTATAGCTCCAGAACAAACAAACCAACCATTGGCCTGCAGTGGTAAGCAATGATTTCAATGAATGAAGATCTGTTGAAACTTTGAACAAAATTACATGGACTCCAAAGGGGAATTGTGAAGGCTCCTCCAGATGGTGTGCCTGACCAAAAAAAATATATTATTTTTTAGGAAAAACTCTGAGATGTAAAACTAATCAGAAAACCAAATATGAAAAAAAGAACAATCCTTGTCCTTGCTTTGAGTATCATTTATGATTTCTTTTCGATTAGTTTTCCCGGTTTGATAGACAGCCAGAGAAGTGGAAGGTGTCATTTTCTAACACCCTTCACAAGTATACTTGTGCTAGCATTAGCATGTAGCTCGCTTACCGTTTTGAACAGTGGGGGTTTTACAAGCAAAATGATGTCTTGTTCCTTCAGGAGAAATGACTTGTCTGTCAATTTGACTGAAGCTTTTTAACCTTAAAACTCACAGAAAACAGATATAGACAGAAATGGGTAAATACATGTTTAAATCAGAATGGGGCAATATATATATATATATATATATATATATATATATTTCTGTCACAGCTTCTAAAAATATGAGAGAGATCTGTAGTGTTTTTCATAGTTACCTTCAACTTTGAGATACAGAAGGTAAAATAAGGTGTGAATGTTAGTGAATGAGTGTTATTGTGGCCCTGTGACAGACTGACAACCTGTCCTGCCTTTGTGCACAAGGGTTAAGCTCTGACACCCCGTGACCCTGAAAAAGTCAAAACAGGTTTAGGAAATGGATGGATAGGAGGTAAAATGAATAATCAAACAAGAAAAATCATATTACATGATTTTTAAAGAACCTATTTGTATAATTGTGCACAAAATAAGTACTTAGTTCCTGCAAACAAGAAATAATTCTGTCCCTCAAAGACATGTTACTTCCTCTTTAACATACTCTTTCATCATCCACTCACTACCTGTTTCAGTGGCACCTGTTTGAAATGGTTATCTGTGTAAAAGACATCTGTTCACAGCTTTAAAAAGTCAAACTGCAACCTCTCCACTATGATCAAGACCAAAGATCTGTCTTAGGACATCTTGAGCTAATCTACAATCAGCAAAAGCTTGATGAGAAGAGATCAACTATTGCAGTGGCAAAATATTTCAAGGAAGAAGATTTCAAGTTGAGGTGGCATGACTCGGTATGACATTGATAACTTTTCCCCTGAAAAACCAAATGGTCACCATTTGATAAGTTATAGTCTGAACTGAGTGCTTGATATGTTATCAGTGACACTTTCGCTTTGAAAGATTGATTAAAAGTTGAGCCGCCTGGTCGCCATGTGGTCAGATGAGACCAAAATAGAACTCCTCCACCTCCTTCATGAGTCTTTTAAACAGAAGCTCCTCAGGATTTTACAGTTGGATCAGTTCTGTTTCTGGTACTTGTACACTTTCACATGAATCTGAGCACCCTCTAGTGGATGTTGTGGACAATTCACTGCAGGTTTTTGTACGGCGTTTTGCCGTTTCCTGTCACTGTGGGCCTCATAGCACAGTAGTACACAGCAGAGTCTGTCACTGCAGCAGAGGAGATCTGCAGATCCATTATTTTCTCTTCAGTTACATGAACAGAAAATCCAGGAACTGGATTTAACATTTGGTCTCCCGTTCTTAAATGAGAGATCAGGAACTCTGGAGGTTTTCCTGGAAACTGTCGATACCAGAAGAAATAATCAGCTGCAACTCCCGATGCAGTGTATTTGTAGGACAGAGTGACAGAAGCTCCTTCCAAAGTGGACTCTTCCTTGTTGACTGCAGTGAGTTCTTCACAGCTGACATCTAAAGGAAGAGAGAAGTCAGATCAGTGATGGACAAACATCAAATGCTGAAATGTATCTTTGAAAGAATCCATCAACCTGTTCCAATGACTAGAAGCAGCAGAGTGAACACAGATGTCTGCACAGACAGCATGTTGGAGAAAGATGATGTTTGGCTTTTGTGTGTTGAACTGTGTTAAAGTGGAAGTTTGTGTCTCTTCTATAGTTCACTAACAGCTCAGCTCCTCCCTCAATCTCTCTGTCTGTTCTTTCATCTGTTCTTCCTCTTCTCTCAGCTCCTCTTCCTCCTGGTTAACAGTTTGATAAACAGATTGATTAATGTTCTTGAATGATGGAAACTTTAGAGACTTTAGATGTCTGTACTGGTTAAACAATTCTCTGCTGAACTCTGACCTTTTTATGCAGTCATAGGTCACAAATGTCCAACACTCCGAAGTTTCTCCCTACCTTCCAATTGAAGGGGCATTTATAGAAACAGGGTGTCCCAAATAGATTTTTAAAGGTAGAACGAAGAGATTTCGAGTTCAGAATCCTTCTGCCGGTAGGGTGAGCCGTGGTGGAGAAGTGCTTTTCTTCACATGGGTCAGCTCTACTTTACATTTAAATGTAAGTAATGACTTTTTGTTGTAGCATGAGCTTTTAAAGTTATAACATTGATGTTGAGTATTTCTGTGTGCTAGCAGCTTAGCACTAACCCAGCTGACTGGTGACTATTGATGACGTCATTAAGTGGGAGTGACGTCCAAATTAGAAGACACTATTTTTCCATAACTCTCCGTTTGGAGGGTTAAATGTGCACTAAAAAAAGTGAAAAATTGGATCAATTCACAAAAGTTCTGTTATATGTTACTTTTAAAATTTGAGTTTTCATTAAATTAAAATTTTGGGTTGATGGTTTACTCAACTCAAAGTGTTAATTTGATAAAAACTAATATTTTTAAATATAAAAAATTCAAATTCTTTTGTTAATTTCGCTTTTTTTCACTGTAGAGGTAGAGAGAAGCGAGGGGGAAAGAATTCAGATTTGACCTAATTTGGTTGCTCTCTATAAAAAAGCCCAGAGCTGATTTAGCCTTGGACTCCCTGGCATCGAGTGGGTGTGGTCTACTGGAGTACCAGCATCTCAGAAATAAGAAGACTGGTCAAAAAGGTCTGTTCTGTTCTACTGGAGCATGTGTAGGTGGTGGGAGATTAGAACACGTACGCCATTTGAACAATACTGTTGAGATCAGGGGAATCTTATCCAGTGTTAGACTGATCCACCCCTGCTGTCTGACCATGGGAGGGGGCATCTCTTTAAGAGGCCAATTCCCAGAAACCCTTCTAGAGGACAATAAAGAGGCAGAACACATGATGTAAACAGGAATGCGTAATTCAAAATCCCAATGTGTCAACGACTTATTTCCAAGTTAAGTCCATGCCTCTTTGATGAAGATAAAAGCAAAATACATTTGCCTTTTAAAGATTTTTAAATTATTCTGTAATTGATTTTGCTTATGTTTTTGCAGATTTAGTTAGTTTCGGTAAAATTCATGCGATGTGATCATTTGCAGGTTCTCAGTAAACGCTTAACCAGTATTTTGAGTGTAAAGCCTCTGATTTCCTTCACTGTCTGCTGCAATAGTGTAAATTTCTCCCTAACAATGAAACAATGTTTCAAGGTAAAGCAACTCTACTGGTAGTCGGATCAAATGTAACAGGCGGTTGCACAGTGCCCTCCAGTGGTAGTAGCAGGTATTCCCCAAGCGTTTCGTTTTTTTTCAGATAGTGAGGAGAATTGTTCTGCAGGTTTTTGTACAGAGTTTTGCTGTTTCCTGTCACTGTGGGCTGCAGAGCACAGTAGTACACAGCAGAGTCTGACACATTAAGATTATGGATCGTCAGAGGAACTGATTTGATCTTGATATCAAGTTCAGCATCAAATCTGTCTTTCTTGAATTCTGGAGCGTTTTCTTCTGTTCCATAGGTTCTACGCTTCAACATGTACTTTGGGTAACTGTTCACTTCTTGTTTGTACCAGAACAAATATGGTTGCGAATAACTGGTCTCAAAGGTACAGCTGAGTGTGACAGAGTCTCCTTCAGCAGCAATGACTTCTCCTCCTGGTTGGATCACTTTGTCTTCTCCTTTACACTCTGAGGAAGAACAGAACATGCAGAGGAAGAGATGAATCAATAAAGATGATTGATTGAAGGACAACAATCAGCAGCTTGAACAGCTCTTCATGTACAGCTCAGTAATGTGTTGAAGTGTTTGAAGAGGAAACATGTTGATCTTTGTGTCCTACCAAAGAAAAGAGCAGCAAGAAGAATCCACAGCCAATGTTCCATCTGTACAACAAGGTTTCAATCAACAGGAGAAACTAGCTGATGTTCAACATTCACTCTGACAATTGTTCTCTTCACAGCACCACTTCTTATTGACTGAATGTTGAACACAGAGCAGAAGGAGAGCCCCGCCCACTTTACTATGTCGCCCTCTAGTGGAGACATAAGATGATGTCTGCTGTGAAGAAAAAGTTTTCTTTGGGTCGTCTTTTGAAAGAAAGATGAATATGGAGGTTTATAATAATGTTTTACAGTTGAGGGGTAAGTTCAGAACTTTCCATTGATACTACCAGATAATGCCAAACTTGACCCTATATGGACAGAGACGTCCTTTGAGCAGATACAATAGGAAGACTTTTGTGGGACCTGAAAGCAGCTTTGTCAGTAACAGGAAGGTTCTGGCTGTTTAAGACTTTGGGATGCTGCAGTTGAAGCTACAGTTTCAAGAAACGTTTGTTCCCAAAAAACAAGGTCTTGAAGGTCAGCGCTGTCATGTTACATCAAAGAGGTCCTGGATCTGATTCTAGCTGAAATGAAATGTTGAAATGTTCTTAGAAATTTGATAATGGATAGACTTTGAGCAGAACAAAATAAATTTCCAATCAGAGTTGCATAAGAGTGTGGGGTTTAGTACTTTTGACTCAGCAAGGAAGCCTCTTGTTCAGGCTGGGTTCTTCTGTGAATGTTCTCCTCGTCAATAGATGGGTTTATTCTGTGAACTCTGGCTTCTTCCTACAGTCCATAAACTTCTAGATTTATTGATGAGTCTAAAATGGCCTCAGGTATGCATATGAGTGAGTGTAAGGGCATGCAACAGACTGGTGACCTGTTCAGTGTACACCCCACCTTTACCCAAAAGTAGCTGAGTTGGCTCCAGCAACCCCATGTCCTGGAGACAGATTCAGTGGGTTCTTAAGATGATGGGTGAATGGATGGATGGATGGATGGAAGGATATCTCCCAAATACAAAATAAAACTTTACATTTGTTTCAAAACGTTCTCAACAAAAACAGCCTGTAGCTTCCAACACTCAAAAAAATCTTCACTGATATCGAGCACACTGACATCTATGTGAAATAATAATACATGAATAAAATGTTAACCTTCTTAATTTAAAAGGACGCTGCCATAAACACCCGGAGAACTAAATTATTAATATTTCATGCACTAAAAGAGTAACAAAATTAAATAAATATGAACTTTAAAAAAAATTGACTTAATTGGAATATTCAGAGTTCAAGATCTAAATAATATCAAATATAGGTGAAAATCCCTAAATTAGAGTTTTTTGTTGTTTTTTTTATGTCATTTAAGTCATCAAATAACTTCGAACAACAGGACCTCGTTAATCAATTTAAACTGTTTTGGTGTTCATGGAATTAACAACAGGTGCTCTTCAGTGGTAACAATTAGAAAACCCTCCAAACAGGACTGGTGTTACATGTGGAGGTCATTTCAAGTTTCTCCCTCTTGATCTTTTTTGGCTGGTTTTCCACTCGTGCTGATTTTGGCTTGATAATTATCTCTACTGGCAGTATGAGGAGATTCCTTAACCCTACAGAAGTTGCACAGGTTGTCCAACTTCTCCAGGATGGCACATCCACACAGACTGCAACAAGAAGGTTTAATGTATCTCCCAGCACAATCTCCAGAACATGGAGGAGATTTCAGGAGACTGGTGGTTATTCTCGGAGAGCTGGACAGGGCCGTAGAAGGTCCTCAACCCCTCAGCAGGACCGATACCTGCTCCTTTGTGCAAGGCGGAACAGGCTGAGCACTGCTCGTGCCCTACAGAATGACCTCCAGAGGGCCACTGGTGTGAATGTCTCTACCCAAACAATCAGGAACAGACTTCATGAAGGTGGCCCGAGGGCCTGTAGTGGGTCCTGTGCTCACTGCCCAGCACCGTGGAGCTCCACTGGCATTTGCTCAAGAACACCAGAATTGGCAAGTCCGCCACTGGCGCCCTGTACTTTTCACAGACGAGAGCAGGTTCATCCTGAGTACCTGTGATAGACGTGAAAGAGTCTGGAGAAGACAAGGAGAACGTTCTGCTGCCTGCAACGTCGTTCAACTTGACAGGTTTGGTGGTGGGTCAGTGATGGTCTGGGGAGACAGGAGGGACGCACAGACCTCCACTGCCTAGGAAATGGTGCTCTGACTGCTCCTTTAATTTTTTAATTTTTTGTGAGTATATATATTTTTTTGAAAAGCACCTAAAAATGTTAATTAGGAAATAAAATTCACATTCTCATAATCCAACTCTTATTATTGTGATAAATGCACTAAGAAAATACCTCACCATCACCTCATACAATGTTGTTGTGCTTTCATTTAACTCGAATAGAACTGTGAAACACAAAATGAACTTTGGTCCTTCCTGCTCACAGTTATCCAAATAATTGTGTATTGATTTAAACATAATTTAGATTAAAATGATTTCCCAGTGAGAAATTATAACCTTAAAAAAACAGCATAATCAGATTAATCCTCAAATCTCCATGTTCTCCTCAGAATTGTTGTCTTTATCTGTTTCAATAGCATCACTGGTGAGTCAATGGTTGTGATAGAGGAAGACAAAGGCTTTGAGGAATTGATCTGGTTTCTTTTGTTGTCTGATTGGTTTTGGAGATGGTTCTCTCAGGTTTCTATAAGTTTCTTGTGGATAAGGTTCTATGAGGAATTATTTTCCTGCAGACTCTAAATTATTCCTTCCAGTCTTTCTCTTATACACTATATACAAGACCGCTCCGCAACAGTACACGCTAAGCGCACTCCCCTTCCCCACCAGAAGCGCACCTGCCCGCAATATCGCTCATCTCACTCCTACCTTCCCGCGTGCGCACCCACACTCAGTGCACCGCCCTACCCCACCATGTGCGCGTCTGCAGTAACGCTCAGCAAACCCCCACTTTACCGTGTCTACGCCCGCGCAGGTGGGGGAAGAAAAAAGTAGAAGAAGACTAAAGAGAGTTGATAAAAAAGAGCAGGGCTCCCGGGAAGAAGTCAGAAGGGAAAAAGTCAGGAAGCTGCGTCGTCATCGATGACTGTTGTCACAGTAGATTGGTCAAAGTTGCAGGGAAGTTGCGGTGTAAACAAAAGGTTGCGAGGTGAGCAGCAGGTGAATGGGGGGGGGGTTTGCTTGATTCTTGTATTAATAGTTACAATCGCAACATCACAAAATCCTGGAGGGTCTGAAATACAATTAATAACATAATGAAAATAATATATCTAGAAATATTATATTTCTTGGTTGTCCCCACTGCCAAATGATACACTTTATCACAATGTATCATCAACAAACTTTTCCAAGACCAGATTTTTTTTGCATCTTAGTCTTACTCTATATTACATCTACTCCTGCAAAACAAAAGTTTTACAAAAATATCATTATATTTCGGTTAAAATTCCCATTTTACTGCCATCACCAGGTTTTGACTCATTGTTGTTACCAAAACCCATTTCATACTATTAAATATTTGGCACATTCTACCAGTGATATTTTCTACAGGGGTCAATTGGGTCAAAGGCAGGTCATGGCAAGATCAGAGGCAAGCTATGTCCTTTATTTATATTTTTAATAAATAAAAAAAAAACTTTAGCAGAGACAGTCAATCTAAAATTTTATTCATGTTACCCAAAGTATTTTCTAGAAAATATGTCTGGGTTTTTAAGTTAAAATATTAATTTAAATCTCTCAAATGGGCTCCATGAATGCAAAGTGGCTTAGCTTAACACAGTTGATAATTTTATGCAAAAATCTAATTGCTGTTTTGGTCATTGCTGTTCCTCAAAAAGGGAGAAATAAGTGTGTTACTCTCCTCAGATGCCTTTTAATAATCATTAAAAGAATATGATGAAATGAGAAAAACATCATAAATGAATGAATATTCTCAATTACATGATGGTTGGTAACTTTGCTGTTACCTGAGTTTTCAAGAAAAACATCAGTAATCATTCTCCATGTTTGAATTTTTATGATTATCATTAACATTTTTTCCAGGTACAGGGGGTGTGTCTGTATTAGAGTCGCTTTCCGCTGCGTTTCTGTGTCTCTGTGCTTTAGCTGGAAGGCTCACTGTCTTGTATTAATCCAAGGGAGGAAAATAAAACTTGGAGACCTTTTTCCTTTTTTTTAATGTCTCGATGAGACCTGAGCTGGCTGCCTCCACATCCCGCAGCGTCTCTCTCTCTGCTGGTATATTGTGAGCTACGCTGCAGTAGTGAAAGCCGCAGATCTGACCAGAGTGCATCCAGCGTTCAACCCAGAGTAACTGAATGAGCTCTAAGAACTTGCGGCTCAAACGGATAAAGAAAAAAGATAAACAGTCTAGACAAAACGCTCGCTTTGGACTAGTAATTTACCAGCTGATCAAGTCACTGAAAATGACCCGCTCAATGGTGAGTTACTAATTAGCAGATGCGATGCAGGGACCTGTTGAACTTCAGGTCTTTAATTTTGGCCGTGCCGTCCAATTGGCGCCTTGCCACTCAAACTGAGCTGCTGGCAGACTTTCGGTCGCTCAAATCGCGCTGTGGAGCTTCAATTTGCTCCAGATGGAGGACCATTGAATAATATTAGAGCTGGCTGCTTCGGCTGCACGAATCACATTCAATGTGAATGCACCTCTATTGTATTCTATTCTTAAATGCTATATTTTATTTTACCATATTGTATTAATTTCTATTCAAATGCTTTATATAACATATTTTCCTCATAATTTTATTGGTTGATGTGGATCATGTGTTGATGTGAATCCTCCCTCAGTGTTTCATTAGCAGCTGTAACCACAGAGACTCTGATCAAACAGGAATGAACAGAATCCATCTGATATGAAGCTGTGCTTTGAAAACCACTTCCCTCCTCTTTGAAGAGTAGTCCATATCTGTCTTCAGGTTTTTGTACAGCCTCTTCTACACTTTGGATCACTGTGTGTCTACAGCACAGTAATAGAGAGCTGTGTCTGCCAGAGTTAACTTTGTAATTATCAGTTCAGTTGATGTGTCTGTTGTTCTGGATTTATATCGCGTATCTGGAATATGTTCATTTGTGTTATCTTTTGCTCCTTTCCAGAGAATAAACTGAGGAGCCTGAAGGTCAGAATCTTGTTTGTACCAGTGAAGCCAAGGCCTGCTGTAATCTGTCTGATAGTTACATCTCATTGTAACAGATTTTCCTTCAGTTCCTGTAAGTTGATCCTGATCAGGAGAGATTGTGTCTCCAGCTGTGAGTCCTGGAAAAAGTGGAGAAAATGAAGCCATTAGATGAATGAGATGATGAGTTCATGCAGCAGCTTCAAGCAAACTTGAATCTCTGTTCTTAAACTCACCTAGAATGTGAGATAGAAGCAAAAAGAGGTAAAGCAACATGTCTTTGGAGTTCTTGAAGACACACAGACAGCAGATGAACTCTGTTCTTCTACTGCAGCACAATGAGGAAGAAAAATGTCACTGGATGATCTGAAGTTCAGTGGGCGGGGCCCTTTTTTTGTTCAACTCTATCAGTTAAAGGAATCAAACTAGTTACTTTTAGGAAAAGTCCAAATCCTGGTGCTTTACTTTAATGTGACGCTGTGTCTCCGTGTGCGTTTGGGGGGAGTGGTGGGGATCTTATTTGAGATCATGACTGGCTGGGGAATCAAGTGGGCGGGGCAAGCCCCATGATCTGCATGTGAGCACAGCACTGCCAACATTTAAACAGAAGTGTCAGCAGCAGAGGTAGCATTTTCAGGATGGAAATGTAACCCAATTTATTTGTTTGAAAGAAAATGGACAAGTGCTCATATCAAATTCTTCTGGTGTCCCTGTAGAAAGACAGTTACCGACGTCTGTTTCAAGATGTTAATTTCTCACAAACTGCCAAGTCAGTGTGCTCCTGTGAGAAAGCAGCACCATTAAAACCAGACAAACTGGACTTTATGGATTAGTAACTCACACAGAACTGAACACAAGTACAGTAAAGAATGTTATAGAAATCATTTTGTTGCTAACCGGTATTTTTGTGCAACTTTTGTTTTGTAGTTTGATCATTCTGAATGACCATGTCAAAGTTCAGGTTAAACTAGTGCAGGAGAGATATTCTTTCTTCATTATAGTTAATTATTCTTGATGTTTTGCATTTTAATGATTGAAACTATTTGTTTAAACAACATTTAGGATGACTAAAATAGTGGATATTTAAAACCCTTTTATCCAGTTTATGTGAAGTTAATATCAATATTTATATATAGCTTCTTGTAGTGTTTTTTGCAATAATTCTGATAAATAAATGTTTAACTTTTTACACCTCTGTCCTCCGTATATGTTGTAACTTAACAGCATAATTTCATTGGTAGAACTGAACCAGCATAGAAGTGTAATTTCTATTAATTAAATGATTGCCTTTAATATAAATAAATCGTTATCTTTGCAGGCAGCTGGGAAAAAACAAAACATTTAACCCGTATTTTAATTGACAAAGTAACTGGAGTAGTTACTTTGTTGAGTAACTAATTTCTTTAAGTTGCAGTAACTGAGTTACTAACTCAAATACGTTTAGGGAAATGTAACTATAACTAATTACTTTTAAAAAGTAAGATTACCAAACATTGTTCATTTATCTGTTGTCTTCAGCATCAGTAACTCAACAATCAGTGCCTTCATAGTCTATTTCACCCTCTAGTGGATGTTGTGTAGTATTGTGTTTTCTCTGCAGGTTTTTGTACAGAGTTTTGTTGTTTCCTGTCACTGTGGGCGTCACAGCACAGTAGTACACAGCAGAGTCTGACACTGCAGCAGAGGAGATCTGTAGATAAATCTCCTGGTTGGGTTTGTCATGTTTCACTGAATATTTCTCTGTTTCTTCTGAAAAGTCAGCGATGATGAACTGAGGAGATGAACTGGACTTCTGTTGGTACCAGTAAACGTAATAAGTTGAACCAGAATATTTGCAGGAGAGAGTGACAGTTTCTCCTTCCAAAGCCATCACTTCATCTTTCAATGGTTTCAGTAAATCCTCAGAGGATCCTGGAAACAACAAAGATAGATTTCATCAGGACATTTGGATTCTAATCTTGAATCTGACTTTGATCATCTCAAAGTAAATCAGTTCAAACATCTCCAGATGTTTCTCCTGTCCATCATCTCCTTTTCCATCTGCATCTTTTGATGACTTACCAGTTTGAAAGGAGACCATCATCATCCAGATGAGAAGCAGCAACATTCTTTTCTCTGGTACTGAATGAAGAACAGAGAGAACACAGCAGCTCTTCAGCTCCAACATGAAGCTTCATGTTCTGCTGTGAAGCTCCTCCTCCTGCTGTGGTTTGTTTCTGTGGAGCAAAGCCAGGAAGAAAAGTTTCTCTGAGGTCTTCAGTTTGCAGAGAACCAAGTCAAGGCTTTGAAGTTCACTTAAGTTGATGTGTGGATCATTTTCCAGAGTTTTCTCGTTGGTCTTTTTATTGTCATTATTATTTATTATTTAATATGAACCAAAATGTAAAAAACTGTCCATCCATCCATTTTCCTGACCGCTTTGTCCCTTTCGGGTCGCGGGGGTGCTGGAGCCTATCCCGGCTACTGAAGGGCGAAGGCGGGGTGCACCCTGGACAGGTCGCCAGTCTGTCGCAGGGCCTCAATCACACACACATTCACTCTCACAGTCACACCTAGGGGCAATTTAGAGTCACCAATTCACCTATGAAGCATGTTTTTGGATGGTGGGAGGAAGCCGGAGTCCCCGGTGAAAACCCACGCATGCACGGGGAGAACACGCAAACTCCACACAGAAAGGTCCCAGCCGGGAGTCGAACCGGGGCCTTCTCGCTGTGAGGCAAGGGCGCTAACCACTGCGCCACCGTGCAGCTGTAAAAAACTGTCGTTTTCTAAAACTATTTTTAGTGGCAGTTGTTCTATAGAAATTCCCCTCTGAGTTGTTGGTGGGACTCTTGTCGCAGACTTATCCTGCCGCCATCTTCCCTTGGTTTTTGCTGAGAGTTCTCTGTTGAAGCAATCTACCTCTAGCTTACAGTCTCTCACGCCCCAAAGTTACTGGTTCAACAAAAATGCCGAGCAGCATCAGAGCTATCCAGTCTTACAGCTTTGAGCAAGATGCCAGCTCAGGAAGATGAAAATGTACAAGGATCTAGTCATCTACAAATCCAGAAATAACACACATATATACTGTATATATATATGTGTGTTATTTCGGTATATACATACATATATATATATATATATATATATATAATATTTTCAAACTGAACATTTATTTTCTTTTGTTCTAAAACTGTGATTTTTTTGTTCTCATTTTAGTGTCAATTGTAGCAATGACTTTATATACCTCTCTTAAAACGTTAACTTAGAGAAATGCTGTGTCCATGTGGTGTTTGAATAATTGGAAGAATGAAAAACAAAAAGATAAATGCAAAATTTCCTTCTGCACCTAAACTAGGGTAAATTTATTTGTAGTGAACCATCTATGGGGAGACTCCAAAATATAGTTCATCAAAACCTCTGGTCAAGACATGGTTTTGAGGAGATGAGCGTTATTCATCAAGAAGCTGAAAGAGCCTGTGATGGTGTTGCTGCTATCCCTGTTACTTTTGTGAATAAAGCTGAATACGAAGCACGGTTGACACTTGTGCCGAATCTTGTCCAAGATTCAATTCACAGCCTTGCAACTTTAGAAATATGGATACCAACTGCAGAAAAAGGAAATTTTGAAGCCAGAGTAAAAATGTAGAAAAGTATGATCAACGGACTCGAGGTCTGTTGCAGGAGAGAACCGTGCGTCCCAAGCAGTAGCTGCAGCAGAAGACCAACTACTTTACCAAGATTTTCTGGTTGTAAAATAGGTTTTCATCGCTGGTGAAGAGACTGGTACAGTTTACAGAAACCAACTGGTTCCCCAGAAGTGAAGAGGCTCCAGTTACTGGACAGAATAGAGAAAATCTGCTGTCTGTCAACTTATAACACAGCAGAAGACATCTTCACTTGAGAACAGATACGGCAACAAAACAACCATTGCTCTGGAAATAATTGAAGAGTTAGAGAAGATACCAATTGCCAGATGGTGCCTGGTGTGCTTTTAAATAACATTTAAAACTGTTGAGGGCTGACATCATGCACAGTTCTGCTGGAATGCTATTTCATAGCTGAGGGCCGGCGATGCAAAAAGCACAGTCACCCCAGCGTTTCTGTCATGACCTGGGCACATCAAGCAGAAACTGGTTAGCAGACCTTAAAACTCTAGAAGGGCTGCAGAGAGTAAAAAGCTTGGTTAAGTAAACTGGGACGAGACCATGAAGAGCCTTAAAAACAAACAGTAAAAGTTTAAACTGAATTCTAAAATGAACAGGGAGTCAAATGAAGTGACCTGAATACTGGAGTGTTTTCATCTGAATGTTCCAGTTAACAGTCGTGCCGCTGCATTCTGGACTAACTGGAGACGGTTGAGTGATCGCTGAGTGACACTAAAATAAAGAGAGTTAAAATAATCTATGCTGGAGGTGATCATGGTGTGGATGGCTGTTTCTAGATCACTGAGGCTCAAGGAAGGTTTAGCTTTAGCTAAAAGGCGCACGTGATAAAAGTTAATTTTGACAACATTGTCTATTTGTTTGTACAATTTAAAACAGCTGTCAAAGATAAGCAGATTTCGAACAGCGGTGGATTCAGCTCTAGACGTGCCACCAAAACAATGCTCTCTGTTTTTGGAGCATTCAAATTTAGAAAATTCTTGCTGTACCACTGCTTTACGACCTTGATGCATTCTGTTAAAACGTAATAAATAAAATGAATACAATAAATGTAGAATAATATATGACATAATAAACACTAAAAGGTAAAAAAGAGGAAGTTAACACACTCCGATAAGGGCACAGACTGCAGGAGGATGTCATAACACT
>NC_050528.1:17681701-17683445 GCF_002922805.2 Oryzias melastigma
GTCCAGCGTGTGACCCTGTTCATGAGTGGGTCCAGACACACACTGCACAAAGTTAAAAGAGTCAATGATGGATAAAAACTAAGGCAGGGTGGTTACAGCCCTGTACCCACCACCTGCTTTAGAGTTTTTCTGGGTTAAATACTTTGATCAGTTCTGTTTTCTGAGTGTATTTCAAAAGAGGTTTATCTGTATCACACAATTGATGCACAAAACTTTCAAGTATCAACAGGAAGCCACTACAAAGACTTTACAGCAGTTACAACCCCTGACCTGCTGGAGATTAACATCTGGATATGGTCTTTGTCTGGTTATAGTAAACCTTTGATTCCAGTGATGTTTTTAAGGTGTTAAAATGCTGATCATGTTATGGATATTATGTGACTATTAGAGGTTAAGTATAAGCTCATGTTAACCCTTGAGCTCTTTTATGGGGTCCAGATGACCCAACCCATATATTGATGTGTGATCCCTCCCATGACAAAGGTGAACAGGATTTTATGTCAGCAACGGACATCAGTGAAGATAAAAAAATCATTTAAAAAAGTTCAGTGTGGTCCAGATGACCCCACTTTTAATGGGAACATGCCTGGGATAGCACAAGGATTACAGAAAATATTCCTAACTAGATTTGTAGGTTTTAGAAAAAAAAACACTTACAACTAATACTTTCTCCAAGTTTCTCTGGACCAAAGATGATTATCTCAGTCTGTTTCTTTATCTGCAGAAAGGTAAAAACAGATTGAGTCCACTAGTCCTTATTAACAAGCTGAGACTGAAATGAAAGTGTCAAATACAGTACATGTGGAAGGATACATTACTGCTGCTTGTTTACATGGATCTTTTTTCTGCCTGAGAGCGCCATCAAGTGGCTGTTATTTAAGCATTGTGTTGTGCAGGTTTTTGTACAGAGTTTTGCTGTTTCCTGTCACTGTGGGCCGCAGAGCACAGTAGTACACAGCAGAGTCTGACACATTAAGATTATGGATCGTCAGAGGAACTGATTTGCCTTTGAGTTCAGCATTAAATTTTTCTATCTTGAACTGTGGAGCGTTATCTTCTGTTGATGAGTAACGCTTCAACATGTACTTTGGGTAACTGTTCACTTCTTGTTTGTACCAGAACAAATATGAGGTCACTGTGAAACTGGTCTCAAAGGTACAGTTGAGTGTGACAGAGTCTCCTTCAGCAGCAATGACTTCTCCTCCTGGTTGGATCACTTTGTCTTCTCCTTTACACTCTGAGGAAGAACAGAACATGCAGAGGAAGAGATGAATCAATAAAGATGATTGATTGAAGGACAACAATCAGCAGCTTGAACAGCTCTTCATGTACAGCTCAGTAATGTGTTGAAGTGTTTGAAGAGGAAACATGTTGATCTTTGTGTCTTACCAAAGAAAAGAGCAGCAAGAAGAATCCACAGCCAATGTTCCATCTGTACAGCAAGGTTTCAATCAACAGGAGAAACTAGCTGATGTTCAACATTCACTCTGACAATTGTTCTCTTCACAGCACCACTTCTTATTGACTGAATGTTGAACACAGAGCAGGAAGAGAGCCCCGCAAACTTGACCATGTCGCCCTCTAGTGGAAGACAAAAGATTATGTCTGATGTGAAGAAAAGGGTTCTTCAGGTCTTCTCTTGACAGAAAGATAAATGTTGGGCTGTATAACATCTTTTTGGTGGTGCAGTTGTTGGTACAAGTGGGTATTTGGGTATCGATCCAATATCAAGTAATATCAGGGC
>NC_050528.1:17688284-17690080 GCF_002922805.2 Oryzias melastigma
GCCGCAAATGGCCCGCGGGCCGCGAGTTTGAGACCCCTGCTCTAGAATGAAATCAAATGGGCAGCAGCCACACGCAGCAGCAGACGGAGCCTCAGGAATTGAGTTGTTTTACTTCCGGGTAGGACGAAAACTAAAGAAAATAACTGGTAGTATTTCATAAATGTGTTTTTTAGTGTTCCAAATGTGATATATGATCATATGTATGGATATAGTTCACTCTGAAAGGCTTAAGAAAATCATGGTATGACCCCTTAAATATCCAGACTACCCTGGTTCCCTGCTGTCTCCATCTTACCACATTTCAAATGTTTTTAACTGTGTTTTTGTTACAGAGAAATTATTTTGGATTTTTGAAGTAAATGTGCTGACGTAAGCCCAATGCGAACCGCTCCCTCCAGAAAGAGTCTGCTCTCCCAGCACCGCCTCCAGATTAACACACTTCATTTCTCCACTGAGCTAGCGAGAATCAGCAGAAAAACAGGAATTTTAGATGTAGAATATCGTATATCTTCCTGTCGTGTCCTGTCTTCAATAAATTCCAGCTCAAACAGGTGTTTGTTACTTTAGACCAGTGTTTCCCAACCCTGGTCCTCAAGGCACACTGTCTGGCATTTTTTTAATCCAACCCTGCTCAAGCACACCTGCCTTTGATGACCGTCATTGTCAGGCTTCTGCTGAGCCTGATGATGAGCTGAATCAGGTGTGCATATGCAGGGCAACATGGAAAACATGCAGGTCAGTGTGCCCCGAGGACCAGGGTTGGGAAACACTGCTTTAGACGCACTGCTCCTTTAAGACACCCCCAACCCCCCAAATCTCAGTCCAGCACAGCCGTGCAGGAGCCGCGTGTGTGTTGTGGACCAGTGTAGCGATGGCCAGGCCTACTAAAGGCTGATATATCGTATGAGTATCCATCTTTGAAGAAGTTTGGATTATTTTCATGGGAGAAATGCAGAGACGGATTTCTTTGGGATGACGTCATGAAATGGACTGCAGCGGCAGTGCAGCCACACGCCGCACCGGAATGAGCTTCACGAATCGAGTCGTTTTACTTCTGGGTAGGAAAAAACTCACAAAATATAAAAGAAATCATAAATCATTTGTTTCTTAGTGGTCCAAAGGATATATATTATGATATATATGGATATAGTATGGCCCCTTTAAAATCAGAGACAGAAATGGCAGACCTCATGGAGTGGGGGGCGGATTCCTGAGTTTGGGACCAGCAACTGAATAAGCTCCGTCTCCCCTGGTCACAAGTCGAGTATGTTGTGACTACACTGTAAATCTAAGTCTCATCTGCATATTTGTAGACTAAAGCAGTGCTGCTGATTATTAACATGCAGTTTATTTATTTTTTTATTTCATTTCATAACACCCTTTGGTTGTTTGTAAGGATACTGAATTAATAGTGAAAATGCTTGTCCAGTATTTAGGAACAAATTGTTCCAAAGCTTTGGAGTACATGTAGAAAAAGATCGTCCACACCTAAACTTCCTTTTAGACCTCAGTACCTCCAGGAGAAGCTGATCAGCTGATATGAGACACCAGACTGGAGAGTAGGAGAGAGAAGCTCAGCAAGGTAAGACAGGATGAGACCACTCAAAGATTTATGAATAATCAAACAATAGTCAACTCTAAAATAAAGAAGCAGCTTGTGGAGGGAATATTGAACTGGTGACCTCATTTTCCGCTGCTTGTTTAAAAACTAAAACTTAAACACAACTGCTGCATGATCTAATTTCCCAGGTTGGGATCAACAAAGTATTTTTATCATATCTTAATTTTGTAATTTA
>NC_050528.1:17690430-17714100 GCF_002922805.2 Oryzias melastigma
GAAAGGGCCATTTCTCAATCTGTGGCATCAGCATGTGAGGACCCACTCATTTTTGTGAGTATGGGAGGGGCTGGTGCTAAGAGTGCAGCTTTTTGGGGGAATACTATGAAATGCACGGATTAAAATACCGCTTTGGGTTTTTGTAATGAAGAAAAGACCTTTGGTAACAAGGTAATTTCCCCTTGATAGTAATAATAAAGCTTTAATCTATTCTATTCTATTCTATTCTATTCTAATGTTAATTTAACATTCATAACCTTTTCTTCATAATTTCAGTGTTTCATTTGAATCCTCCCTCAGTGTTTCATTAGCAGCTGTAACCACAGAGACTCTGATCAAACAGGAATGAACAGAATCCATCTGATATGAAGCTGTGCTTTGAAAACCACTTCCCTCCTCTTTGAAGAGTAGTCCATATCTGTCTTCAGGTTTTTGTACAGCCTCTTCTACACTTTGGATCACTGTGTGTCTACAGCACAGTAGTAGAGAGCTGTGTCTGCCAGAGTTAACTTTGTGATGATCAGGTCAGTTGATGTGTCTGTTGTTCTGGATTTATATCGATTATCTGGAATAAGTTCACTTGTGGAACTTTTTGCTCCCTTCCAGAGAATAAACTGAGGAGCTTGAATGTCAGAATCATGTTTGTACCAGTAAAGCCAAGGATCGCTGGAACCAGTTTGATAGTTACATTTCATTGTAACAGATTTCTCTTCCGTTCCTGTAAGTTGATCCTGATCAGGAGAGATTGTGACTCCAGCTGTGAGTCCTGGAAAAAGTGGAGAAAATGAAGCCATTAGATGAATGAGATGATGAGTTCATGCAGCAGCTTCAAGCAAACTTGAATCTCTGTTCTTAAACTCACCTAGAATGTGAGATAGAAGCAAAAAGAGGTAAAGCAACATGTCTTTGGAGTTCTTGAAGACACACAGACAGCAGGTGAACTCTGTTCTTCCACTGCAGCACAATGAGGGAGAAATAATGTCACTGGATGATCTGAAGTTCAGTGGGCGGAGCCAATTAAATGCACTCAACCAATCAAAGAATTAAGCGTTTTCACAACAGTTTTCTCTCATCTTTACTGCTTCATTTCTCTTTTTTTCATCAGTCAAATGACTCGACCTTCTGTGCTTTCTAAGTGTGTGACGCACTCTAGTGGATGTTGTGCTTTATGTTTTCTCTGAAGGTTTTTGTACAGAGTTTTGCCGTTTCCTGTCACTGTGGGCTCCACAGCACAGTAGTACACAGCAGAGTCTGACACTGCAGCAGAGGAGATCTGCAGATCCAAATGTTCTTTTCCTGTCAGTTTGGCAACAAACTTTGTGGTACTTTTGAAGCTTTCTGAGGATCTTGAGATGTTTAATCCTGAGATATAGATCAGAAACTCTGGAGATTTTCCTGGAAATTGTCGATACCAGAAGAAATCATCACCAGCACTTATAATTCTAGTATATTTATAGGACAGAGTGACAGGAGCTCCTTCCAAAGTGGACTCTTCCTTCTTGACTGCAGTGAGTTCTTCACAGCTGACATCTAAAGGAAGAGAGAAGTCAGATCAGTGATGAACAAACATCAAATGCTGAAATGTATCTTTGAAAGAATCCATCAACCTGTTCCAATGACTAGAAGCAGCAGAGTGAACACAGATGTCTGCACAGACAGCATGTTGGAGAAAGATGATGTTTGGCTTTTGTGTGTTGAACTGTGTTAAAGTGGAAGTTTGTGTCTCTTCTATAGTTCACTAACAGCTCAGCTCCTCCCTCAATCTCTCTGTCTGTTCTTTCATCTGTTCTTCCTCTTCTCTCAGCTCCTCTTCCTCCTGGTTAAGTCTTGGTCTCAACTTCCCCTGCGGGTGGATACAGACTTTCTGCAGGCTTTGGCAAACCTTTATGCTGCATGGAGGTGGAAGATCACTCGGTGAACCTGTAGAGCAAAGATGTTTTTGCACTTCTTTTTTATGAGTTTGTTTTGAGGAAAAGTTTGTTCCAAGCACTTACACAATATATATGTCAAAGTTAGGATGAAGTAGATGAGATGCTGATTTGATTTTGAGATTTTTAATGTTTTATTCATCGATGGGCGGCTTGCGGGATCTCTGCAGATCCTGTTGATGATATCCTCCGTATCCTCACAGCTCTCCACTTCCAGTCATTTCTTCCTCCATGAAAGGCAAAATCTCCTCCAACTCTGAGTGATGCTTCCGTCTAAAGAGGCCTAGTTTTAGGAATTTTCAATGTTCTTGTGCTAATGTGACAGACTATTGTTATTCCTCGTTGTTTTTCTGCGTTCAAACAGGACGTTTCATTTGGAGAAGGGGTCGTACTGAACACTGTTTACATTCTCCTTTGGTTTCTGCACATGTCATGAGAGATGACTTAAGGTGGTGAAAGGGCTTCTGGGTATGTGAACCGAAATCACAAAATAAAGTGGCGGTCCTGCAAACGTGAATTCTTTATTTTACATTTGAAACTCTGCATTACCGACACCGAACCGGAGAGTCCGCTTCACTGATAATTGATTTGTGTCACCAAAAGATTCAGAATGTCTTTGTTTTTAACACCAATCTGGAAATAAATCTTCACAAAATGCTCCCCATCTTTTATCTTTGAACACATCTCTGATAAACAGACAACTTTGGTTCTTTTCTCTATTAATTTACAACTTTTAATCTTGTAAATTTACAAGTTTTTTCTTGTAAATTTACGAGATTTTAAATTGTAAATGACTGAGAAAAAATTATATATATAAATGTAGCATGTGACTTTTAAAGTCATGAATATACAACTTTATTCTCGTTATTTCGCAGTTATTACTTTTTTTCTTGTAAATTTACAATATTTAAAGTCGTAATTAAAAAGAAAAGTATATAAAATATATTTCTGAGTATAAGAAATACTCAGAAATGCAGTTTTAATCCAAAATTATTTTATATATGTCCTACATCAGAAGAAAAATGCTATAAAACCATGTAAACAATGATGCAACTGCACTTGAATTTCCGCATGAGACTCTCTGACATGGATAACCTAATCTATGAATTGATTTATCCAACCAGATTGATCTGTCTGACCTATAGCANNNNAAAAAAAAAAAAAAAAAAAATTACAATTAATATTGTAAAATACCATTTGGATTGAGGCACAGTTAATTTATGTTACTATAATCAAAAAAATAACAAAGTTACATATCAGAAAAAAAATGATCAATCCTTCATTACAGTCCAAAGTGTGGAAAGACTTTGGATTTAGCAACGACGTGACCATACAGTAAGGCAGAATATTGTAATAATGTTCTTTTTGTATTATTTTGATGTGGAAAAACAACAATGAGCATCTGAGCAATAAAATGAAACAAAATAGGAGTGAAACATAATTACAAGAAAATTGTGGCGCCTGGGATCTTAACTGTCTCTAAAAGTCTCTCCTGGTCTGGTTTAGACCTTAAACCTTTGATTTTGTGGATGTTTAAATATGTTAAAATTATTAAGATTTTATAGATTCATTATAACTGTCAGAGTTCAAGTCTGAGCTGATGATAAAGCTGATATTTCTAACCTTAGAGAAAGAAACTGAAGATGATTAACACTTTCTCTGAGTTTCTTGGGACCATAGATGATTATCTCAGTCTGTTTGTTTATTTACAAAAAATGTTCTGCTTTCACTCACTGATCTGTTGGAGACAGAAACAGACTGAGTCTACTGGTCCTTATCCACCTGCTGTGACTGACATGAAATGCTGAGTATCATCTGCATAGTTTTGGAAGGATGTAAAACTGCTGATTACATGAAACTTTTTATTAAATCATAGCATCCTCTAGTGGTTGTTAACGATATTGAGTTGTCTGCAGGTTTTTGTACAGAGTGTTGCTGTTTCCTGTCACTGTGGGCTGCAGAGCACAGTAGTACACAGCAGAGTCTGACACATAAAGATTATGGATTGTCAGAGGAACGGATTTGTCTTCTTTTAGTTTAGCAGAAAATCTGTCATTGTTGAACTCTGGAGCGTTGTCTCCTGTTGATGAGTAACGTTTCAACATGTACTTTGGGTAACTGTTCAGTTCTTGTTTGTACCAGAACAAATACGGGTATGTATCACTGGTCTCAAAGGTACAGCTGAGTGTGACAGAGTCTCCTTCAGCAGCAATGACTTCTCCTCCTGGTTGGATCACTTTGTCTTCTCCTTTACACTCTGAGGAAGAACAGAACATGCAGAGGAAGAGATGAATCAATAAAGATGATTGATTGAAGGACAACAATCAGCAGCTTGTACAGCTCTTCATGTACAGCTCAGTAATGTGTTGAAGTGTTTGAAGAGGAAACATGTTGATCTTTGTGTCTTACCAAAGAAAAGAGCAGCAAGAAGAATCCACAGCCAATGTTCCATCTGTACAACAAGGTTTCAATCAACAGGAGAAACTAGCTGATGTTCAACATTCACTCTGACAATTGTTCTCTTCACAGCACCACTTCTTATTGACTGAATGTTGAACACAGAGCAGGAGGAGAGCCCCGCCCACTTCACTATGTCACCCTCTGGTGGAGGAACAGAAGCTGACTTTATCAGTGGAGATAATGTTCTTTTTGTCCTCTTTGGGCCTTCATAAAATCTAATTCATTTTGAAACACTCATATGATTCTCACACTGGTAATGAGGACTCATAGTTGTAAGTAAATTAGCATTTATTTTAGTTATAGTACTTAAAAGCAGTACATATTAATCAATCAATCAATCAAGCACTTGTATTGCTTGTGCAGCTTGAACTGCTTTACAATTAAAAACAGAAACAAGCAAATAAATAAATCAATCAATAAAAAGAGAGGAACCCAATCCACCCTTTACCCCCCACCCCCCCTCCTCCATTAACACACACAGACATGACCCCTCAAACAATGAATACCTATAGAAGTAAATACAAATAAATAAATGAATACAAGAACTTGGACTTGAATAAGACTGGGATTGGATTGGGAAACTTATCTGATTAACAAATAACAGTCAAAGGTTTTACCTTCACATCAGTCATCAACAGGTAAAGACTGTTGCTGTTACGGTAAAATTGTGTAATCCTTATTAATTATTATTTATGTAGCCATACTTTTAGATAACACGTAACAACTTTGGTTAAAACAAAATTAAATAAATATTGATGACATGCAACAAACGTTTGACATATTAGAAAAATGGCAGCCAATGTTATATTCTGGTCTTCATTCGTGAAACACAACACAGAATACGTTAACTTTAGCCAACATTGATGTACTTTTTATTAACTCAGGTGGGTCTCATCATACAATGCAGCACAGGTGCATGCTCTCATTCATTTCTACCTCTGGCCCATTTTTGGCGAAACACACATAGACAACAATAGTTCCTATTGTTACAGCCTGGACCATTCTAAACCAGACTGGACCGTACCGTACTGTTCAGTGGAAACAGCTTCAGAGTCTCACAAGGTTCTTTCTGCTGCTTGTTGTCGACTGATCTGCAAACTGCACATTTGGCAACAAAGGTCTTAATCTGCTCATTCATTCCAGGCCAGTATACACATTCCCTCACTCTTCTGAGGCAGCCTTCAGCTCCAAGATGAGAGGCGTGTATACGTTGAATTATGTCTTTTCTCAATGAATCTGGAATTATGTCTCGTTCACCTCTGAAAATTACCTTGAAAACCTAGTGTAACCCTTAAAGCCTGGATAAACAGGGGTATCTTAATCTACAATTTCTACGTTCAGGGTTTCTAATACTTTAGGTCTGATTTCTAGGTTTGTAGGAGATTGGCTGGCAAAAAAAACCCTCCAACTTCAATAAGAACACCAACTCGCATTCAGATAACAAACACACATTTAATTTAACAAAAAAATATATACATTTTCTCCGGTTTTAAGTTTGATGCATCATTTATCAGTTTATTTGTTTTTCTCTTTTCTGTCAGGCCTGACCAAAAAAAAATTGAAATAGTTCTCTGAGATCTCAGGATAAAAAATTGAAAAAAAGAAAGGGGATCCTTAAAAATCAATTCAATTCCTGTTACCGCGCTCCTGCTTAACCTTCTGATCCAGGATGTCCAGATTCCCCGAAATTCAGACGCGCAGAATCCCGTCCCTGGATGGTGCACTTTGGATCTTCAAGGAGAGTCCAGCATAGGAAAAAAAAAAACAGTCTGCACACAAGTGTGCAGAACAATTACTGAATTTGCAAAATAAAAAAATAAATAGCTAAAACAAATGTTTACTTACACGGTTCCAAATAAGTTCTGAGTGTACTTACAAATGAAAAAATATAATTCCTCCAACAACAGAATACATACATATAAGTGCATCAAGATAAATTGCACATAAAAAGTAACAAAAGAAAATTCACTTCACCCCACGTGCAGGTCTGCTAGCTTGTGCAACGTGGCAAGCAAAAAGAATGTAGCTATGCTAGCTCATGGTACACTGTAATCAATTATTTCCTCCAAAAACAAATCCTGACTGGTTTTTATTTATTACAGCAACATGCACTCATTTGCATAATCTGAATCTACATGTCCGTTTCCCTACAGCACGTCCATACAGTTTAACTGGAAATTAAAACTCCAACTCACCAGGATGTTCAAAGAAAAAGCAAAACGTTCATAGGAAAAAACCTCTGGAGTTGTTCAATAAGATTCTTCTCCCGAATCGTGCTGGTCTGCACAGGTTGTCTGCTCGGCTTCTCACAAATAAAATGTGCGACAACTCTTTTTCCTCCGTTTCAACGGGGCTACCTGCAGGGCTTTGGTGCGTTTAAGGACCATCGGAAAATACAGCTTTTAGCGAAAATTCAGCCTTTAGAAATAGCTATAGTAGTTGTTCTGGCTCCAAAAGAGGAATGGGTTAGGCCCTAAAATAACCATGGGTTACACTAGCTCGTCTTGAAAAGAGAAATATAGGCTGATCTGACTTTGAACTTTTGATTTCCCTTTTGGCCAACCTTGACTTACTGTTTCTTTGAGCATTTGGAGTGTTGCATCTTGCTCTCTTGCAAAGCGAATTGCACTTAGTCTTTGTTCTGATATTGGCAGATGCTGTAAAATGTTCACTG
This sequence comes from Oryzias melastigma, assembly GCF_002922805.2. Taxonomy (NCBI): domain Eukaryota; kingdom Metazoa; phylum Chordata; class Actinopteri; order Beloniformes; family Adrianichthyidae; genus Oryzias; species Oryzias melastigma. The sequence continues at coordinate 17,697,493 of NC_050528.1, forward strand.
TCTCTATTTCTGCTTTCACAGAGTTGTAAGAAGAATGTTCTGGCAGATAGGCTCTGCTTAATGTGTCAGCCAACAGCATGTCCTTTCCTGGCACAAAAACCACATTTACATCATACTTTTGGATCCTCAACATCATTCTTTGTAGCCTCTTGGGTGCCCTGAGAAGAGGTTTCTTGACAATATTCTAGAGTGGCTTACGGTCACTCTGAACTGTGACTCGAGGACCATAGGTGAACTGGTGAAATTTCTCCATGCTGAAAACATGAGCTAAAAACTCTTTTTCTATTTGGGCATAGCCTCTTTCAGTCTGTGTGAGCGCTCGACTCGTGAAGGCGACAGGCTTGCCTTTTTGCATGAGCGCTGCTCCCAACTGTATCTGAGGCATCAACCTGGATTTTGAGTTCTTCTTCTGGACTGTGGTACCTCAGAACAGGAGCATTGGTAATGATTTTTTTCAGGTTTGTGAATGTATCCTCGTATTCTTTGTTCCAGTTCCATTCACATTCTTTGTGTGTAAGTTTTCTCAACACCTCACACTGGTCAGGGAGGTGTGAGCAGAGCTTTGCTAAATAGTTCACCATTTCTAAGAGTCTTTAAAACTAATTTGACACCGGCAGGCTGTGGCATTTCATTGATGGCTCTCACTTTTTCCGGATCTATCTTTAATCCATCAGCTGTTAGAAGATGTCCGATGTAGGTGACTTCTTTTTGACGCAGTTTCATTTTTTCTGCATTTAGCTTGATGTTCTTCTGTCTGCATCTGCTCAAGAACAGTCTTAGTTTCTCATCATGATCATGTTCAGCAGCTTCCTGCATTTCCCCTTGGCCTGTGATCAACATTTCATCTGCGATTATGTACAGACCAGGCAGATTCTCCAGTGCCTGCGTCAACTTCCTCTGGAAGATCTCTGGTGCGGTACAGATTCCCATTGGTATTCTGAGCCAGCGATAACATCCAAATTGGGTAGAAAATGTTGTCAGCTGGACTCCTCTTCCAGTTTGACATGCCAGAATCCACTTTTTACATCACACACTGAAAATTTGAACTTTGGACAGATCAGGGAGAATATCTTCAATAGTTGGCAAGGGGAAATGGCTGCACTTTAGTGCTTTGTTTAAGAGTCTTGAGTCAATGCAAACCCTTGGTTTCCCATTTGATTTCTGGACAACCACCCTAGCACTAATCCAGTCTGTGCTTCGCTCTACAGGTGAGATTATTTCTCTGCGCTCCAAGTCTTGTAGTTCATCTTTGAGTGGTTTCATCATTGCTACAGGAACATGTCTCTTTGGTAGCTGCACAGGTTTAATGGACTTATCTACTTCAACTTGGTATAGTCCATCCAGACATCCATCTCCAGTAAACACATCTGCATACTCTGTTTTTATCTGTTCCAGTGTCCACTGTTCCTTTGAAGGAGTCTGTGTCGTGACAATGCTGTCTATTGCCATAATGTTTTCATTCATTGTCTCACTCGTTCTTTTACCCAAAAGAGGCACAGAGCAGTTTTCATTCACCACTTGGAACTCCAGCTTGTAAAGTTTCTGGTTCCGAAGGTTTCTCAGCTTCAGTTTGCATTTTCCTAGTGGTCTAAGCTGGGTTTTGTTGTGCATTACTAGAAGTGTCTTTGCGTCTTCCAGTCTTGTATCAGGATTCAGTAAGTTAACTGGGATAACATTGCAAGTAGCACCACAGTCTATTTGGAATTTTACAAAGTCTTTGCCCAACAGCATGCCACCTAAAAGTTTAGTTTCTGCTACCTTTTTAGCATCTGTTGCATTCTGTGCATCTGACCCCGTAACACACAGGATTTCTTTGTAGCCATCACTGTCACACTTAGCCACATTATGCACTGATCTCCTTTAACTGTGTTCTGCTCACATTTTACGAAATGGTTTTCTTTGCCACATTTTTGCATTTTTTCCCATAAGCTGGGCATTTCTCCTTATTTCTATCATGTGTTTTTTCACAAAACTTGCAGTCTATGACTCTGTCTCTGACGTGCACCCCCTTGCACTGCATGCACCTCTTCCATCATTAATCCAGAAATTGCTTGCTGTTCTCTCGCGACAGCTCCGTGGCTCTGCACAGCTGCACGCATGTGTCCAGATCTATATTTTCCTTACGCAGCAGTCTCTCTCTCTCTCATTTGTGCATTGTTAATTCTGTGTCCTGAATAAAAATCTCTCTCTCTTAAAGTCTCTTAAAGTCCTGAAATTGCACAATTTGGTCAACAGCCTCAACTCATTGACTCACCAGCACTCTGGTTCCGTGAGAAAAACTTGTAGCGTTCCACCGTCTCATTTGTCCCCGGACTGCAGTGATCATCAAACTTTCCAATTATGTCCGCGATCTTCCCCGCATCCCACGCCGATTCACCCATCACTGTCTCCAGAAGCTCATGTCCACTTTCTCCAATGAGATAGCAAACAGCTTAACTTTTGTTTTCTCGTCGGCGGCGGGAACAGTTAGATTCACATAAGGAATTAAATCGTCTCTCCAGTTCTTCCAAATCCGTGAAAGATTACTGGACTCAAAGCAGAGCGGTTGAGGAGGTTTCAGACCTTCCATGGCTTCACGTGCTGTGGGTCTCCAATTTTCCCACGGGTTAAGACGCTGCAAAAAACTCCATCGCTATCTTTCAAAAAAATTCTTCGTCACTGCCACCATGTTATATTCTGGTCTTCCTTTGTGAAACACAACACAGAATACGTTAACTTTATCCAACAGGGATGTACTTCTTTGTAACTCAGGTGGGTCTCATCATACGATGCAGCACAGGTGCATGCTCTCATTCATTTCTGCCTCTGGCCCCTACCGGGCGGGACACATAGACAACAATAGTTCCTATTGTTACAGCCAATTTCATTTGCTGAACTCTTGCTTTTTGAGCTTTTTTACCAAAAATCTAATACTTCTTTTTTTAAAGTGGATAACCTTTGTGTACAATACTAGTACTCCAGTCTTTAACATGGTTTTCATGCAAACATCTCCAACTGATTTGAAACACGAGGCTCATTTATACGCAGTAGTTTATGAAAAAACAAAACAATGACAATTAATCTTGAAACTTAAACAATAAAAATATTTATTAATGGCTTTGATCTGGATTGCTTTCAAAACTATTTTCTTCCAACAGATTTTAATATTCTTGAGTAGCTTTTAAAAACAACCCAGAAACTAATTTATTGAGAATATTTTTTAAATCATAATTTAATGCACAACCTGTTCCAGAGTTTTGAGCTTCTTGCTAACAGTGAAAATGGATTGTCAACATGTGGCCGCAGTGACATAAAAGGTGTGTTTGAGATGACTTGCGCCTCGCCTGAATATTCGGCGAGACTAAGCTGCTGCAGGAGGGGGCGGAGAAAGGCGCCTGAGATGAGGGTGAACAACAAGACTGTACGAGATCAAGGAGTTGGGGGTTGTCCTTAACATTCGGTTGAATTTTAATAAGCCACTCCTCCTAGTATGATCTGTGCTGTTGTGTCTTTTATATTATTTGGAACATTTTTCAGAGTAAAACAGATTTAAAAAAATAGCCGCGGGATTCTTTGCATGTGCACTGTCCAAAATAAACAGATAAAACAGAAAATAAAGTTGATTTTAAAGACAACAATAAAAAACATGACCACAGATTTTTTAAAATCTTGTTTATTTTTTCATCAGTGATTCACTACCTTCCAGAAAAAGTAAAAAAAATACACCGATGTCCTTCATTTAGCGCCAGTTATTTCACACCGAACTGCAAGAACTGTGTGGACACCGTTTCCCACAATGCATTGTTTTGTAGCCCTGAAGGCAGCTGGCAGCCAGTGCAGTACCTATTTTCTGGCTGCGCTGGCTTAGGAAGGTGCCTTGAACCCGTCCGTTTCCCGCGATACTTCGTGACGGCGCACATTTGATGTCGAGACAGAAACTAACCAGCATACACCGCGCTGCGGGCGATCTGCGCAGCAGCCTTGGTCATCTCAAACACGCTTATTGAGACACAACAAAGTGATGACGAAGGCTGCCTCTGTGACTGGCTGTAAAATTTGTTTAATGTTGCTTCCTCTTCACAAACTCCACAGTAGACAGTATCTATTTTACCCTTATTCAGGGGATGCTTTAATAAACTATTTTCTTCGACATTACAGGGACTCACAGTCCGCTTCCGGTGTCACACTCTCAACCCTCCGGGTGGAACTCAAAACTAATTCCTATTGCTACATGCCTTTTATTTTAAAACATTAAATAACTCAGGTTATAACAGTATCAAACTTAGACATGCCCCTTTTTTTCATGTTCTTCAAAATAAAGTTATTTTCTTCAAATTAAAATGACAATCTTTTCTACTCAGATTTTCTTGTTTCAAAAGAAAATTACTTTCTTTTGTAATAACATTAGATTCTTTTCCCCTCACACTTTTTTTTTTTTCAACAAAAATTTCTATAAGCAAATATTAACAGTTTAACTGCAAACATAGTCTTTCAGGTATCATGGCTGGTGAACGACACGTCCTGACTCTGTGGTGGTCCTTTGTGGGTCCCCTTTGTTAGGCCCTGAGTCTTGGTCAACCGGTTCTGGTGCTGATGGTATCCTTAAGTCAACCTCCACAGCTCTTCTTAGATGGCGACGGTTCCTCTGCAGGACCCTGCCATTGTCCATCTCCACCTCATAGGATCGGTCTCCAAGTGTTTTGCACACTCTCGCCTTGTCCCATAAGCTGTGTGGTTCGAAAGGTTGAACTCTCACCGAGTCTCCTGGTTTCAAATTGTCCATGTCTCTTGCTGTGCGGTTGTAATATTTTGATTGTCTCTCCCTGTTCCTCGTCAGTCCTAGGTGGTTCTCTGTTACTTGGGGCTGTAAGAGACTGTTACTCATTGGAATGAGTGCTCTTGTTCTCCTGCTTAAAAGTCTCTGTGCTGGATTTGTGTCCAAACCTTGTGTTGGAGTGTTTCTGTGATCTAATAAGGCCAAATATGGATCTTGTCCAGCCAGTTTGGCTTTTCTCATAAGTCTTTTTGCCGATTTGACAGCAGACTCTGCCTTGCCATTGCTCTGAGGGTAACCAGGCGATGATGTTTTATGTTTAAAGTCCAATTTCTGGCTAAAGCTGTCAAACTCTGTTGAGCTGTACTACGACCATTTTCAGAAAAAACAACTTCAGGTATTCCCTGATGTGCGAAATGAGCTTTCAGTTTCCTAATCACAGTACTTGACTTTGTATCTGGTAGGTGATCAATCTCCCAAAAGTTGGAATAGTAATCCACTGTTATCAGGTACTCTCTACCATCAAAGTTGAATAAGTCTGTCCCAACTTTGGTCCATGGTCTGTCGGTGAGTTTGTGTGGTCTTAGTGTCTCTTTTTGTTGTTTAGCATCCACTTTTCGGCATATGTCACATTTTGCAATATACTTTTTGATGTGGTCGTTCATACCGTGCCAATAGATGCAGTCTCTGGCTCTTCTGAGGCATCCCTCTGTGCCGATATGTGTTGCGTGAATCCGCTGGGTTATTTCTGCCTGCAGCGCGTCTGGAATCACCACTCTTTCTCCTTTGAAGACCAGTCCATCCTGTGTGCTCAGCTCGTCCCGTATGGATTGGAATTGGGTTATTTCAGTTGGTACATCCTTTTTACAAGCTGGCCACCCGTTTTGTATTGTTTCTATCAGAGTTTGTAGTTTACGGTCAGTTTTTGTTCTGAGCGTATTTTTTCCATGCTCTCTGTTGAAACGGGTACATAATCTACCATGTTGACACATTCTGTCTCCAACTCTGTCTGACTTTTGTTGTTCCTTTCTTGTAGGTAGGCTCTGCTCAAGGTATCGGCTAGCAGCATGTCCCAGCCTGGAACATAGGTTATGTTTATGTCATATTTCTGCAGTCTCAACAACATCCTTTGCAGTCCTTTAGGCGCTTGCATCAGTGGTTTTTTGAAAATATTTTTCGAGCGGCTTATGATCTGACTGCACTCTAACAAGACGAGCGTATGTGTATTGGTGGAATTTTTCCATGCCAAACACAATGGCTAAGCATTCCTTTTCAATTTGTGCATAACCTCTTTCTGTGAGCGTTAATGCACGACTTGCAAATGCCACTGGTTTACCTTTTAGAGTCAGAGCAGCTCCCAGCCCTGTCTCACTGGCATCACACTGCAGTGTCAACTCCTCTTCTGGGCTGTAATATTTTAAAACTGGGACTTGTGTTATTTTTTTCTTTCAGTCTTTTAGAAGCATCTTCTTGCACATCTGACCATTCCCACAGGCTGTCTTTGTGAGTAAGTTGTCTAAGAGGCTCACAGTCCTCTGATAAATGTTTGTAAAATTTTGACAAATAGTTGATCATTCCTACCAGTCTCTGCACACCTTTTATATCTGTTGGTGCTGGCATCTCTGTGATCGCTCTCACCTTTTCCGGGTCAGCTCTCTGACCTTCGGCTGTGAGTAGATGTCCAATGTATGGAACTTCTCGTCTCCTGAGTTTGAGATTCTCCGCATTCAGTTTTATGTTTTTCTCTCTGCATCTTTCCAGAAAAAGTCTCAGGTTTCTGTCATGATCTTTCTCTGCTTCCTCCGTTGTATCACCTTTTCCTGTGATCAGAATATCATCAGCGATGACGTATGTGCCAGGTAGGTTCTCCAATGCTTGCATCAGTCTGCGCTGAAAGACTTCTGGAGCTGGGCTGATCCCCATCGGCATCCTCAGCCAACGAAAACGACCAAATGGTGTTGCAAATGTTGTGAGCTGACTTGACTCCTCCGTGAGCTTTACATGCCAAAAACCATGTTTCACGTCACATACTGTGAAGACCTTAGCTTTTGACACATCCGGCAGTATGTCATCTATTGTCGGTAGCGGGAAATGACTTCGCTTCAACGCTTTGTTAAGCGGTTTCGGGTCAATACAGATTCTGGGTCTGCCATTCGGTTTTTGCACAGTCACCATGCCACTGATCCATTCTGTACTGTGGTCGACAGGTGTTATGATCCGTCTGTCTTCAAGACTCCTCAGTTCTTCCTTCAATGGTTTCATCATTGACACTGGGACCCTGCGTTTCGGCAGTTTAACAGGCTGCACTGTTGGGTCTATTTCCAGCTCATATTCACCTTTTAAGCATCCATCCCCTGTAAAAACATCTTGGAATTTTCTCTTTATCTCCTCCAACGACCAGTTGTTTTCTTCTGCAAGTGCTGTTGTCACTGTGCTGTCCAAAGCGTAGATGTTGTCGTATTTGACTTGTATTAGCTTCATTGCTTCGCTCGCTGATCTTCCGAGTAGAGGTGTTTTGCAGTCCTCTCCTACCACTTGGAACTCCACTTTGTATTTCTTCTTGTTTTTTGGATTAACCATTTTGACTTTACATTTTCCTAATGGACACAACTTTGACTTGTTGTACATCACCAGAACCTTATCCGTGTGCTCTATTTTTACATTCGGGTTCAACAGGTTAATGGGAATGACGTTGCATGTTGCACCACAGTCGATCTGAAACTGTACCAGGCTGTTGTCAATCATCATGCCTGCAAAAAGCTGTTCTTTCTTTTTCCCGACTCCTTCTTTGATCTGGTTCACTTCTTCTGCAGTTTGTGTTACGGCTGTGACTGTCAGTATGTCCTCACCTGAGTCTGAATCCTGCTCCGTCACTGTGTGGACTGTTTTTCTGTTTTCTCTCTGTGTGTTTTCATTCCTGAAAGTTTTACTCCTGCATGTTATAGCAAAATGATTTTCTCTGCCACACTTTTTACAGTTTTTTCCATAGGCTGGGCATTTTGATTTGCTCCTTTCATGTGTCCTTCCACAATATCTGCAGGATATCCCTTTCTCTTGTCTTTTCCTCTCTTTTTGTTTTACTACATGTAACTCCTCTAATTCCTGTCCACTTATGGTTTTGTTGTATTCTCTCGAAATCTCCATCGCTCTGCATATATCAAGACATTTATCTAATGTAAGATTCTCTTCGCTGAAAAGCCGTTCTCTCCAACTGGAGCTGCTTGTCCCACAGACAATTCTGTCTCTGATCAATGAGTCTCTTAATTGTCCAAAGTTGCAGGTGCTTGCTAGCATTCTCAGGTCTGTAACATATTTATCAATAGTTTCTCCCAGAGCCTGATTGCGTGCAAAAAATCTGTATCTTTCTACTGTTTCATTAACTTTGGGATTACAGTGTTCATCTATTTTAGCCATCAGACCACTCACTGTTACTCTTGTCTCTGATCCGATGAGNCCGCAGAACTCTCTTCCCCGTTCCCCGATGAGATAGTAAAACAGCTTCACTCGTGCCTTTTCCTCGGCGTCCGGTAGAGCTAGTTCCGTGTAGAGTGTAAACTCTTCTTTCCACGTTTTCCATGCTTTCGGGAGGTTTGCTGCTTCCATACTCCATTGTGCAGGTGGTTTTAATCCTTCCATCTTTTATACTTTCTGCCGTGTGCCTTTCTTCGGTGTCTGTCCCGCTGCGTCAAACCGTTAGCACCTTCGCGGCTAACTAGCTTAGCCTAGCTTGACGGGATGGTCCGCTCCGCTTTTTCTTCACTAAAGCACCGGGTGTGTCGTTCGAGGCACCGCTGCCACCATGTTTAATGTCGCTTCCTCTTCACAAACTCCGCAGTAGACAGTATCTATTTTACCCTTATTCAGGGGATGCTTTACTAAACTATTTTCTTCGACATTACAGGAACTCACACTCCGCTTCCGGTGTCACACTCTCAACCCTCCGGGTGGAACTCAAAACTAAACAAGCAATTCCTATTGCTACAAAATTGACACTGTTGAAGCATTGATGAAGAGGAGGACTTGGAACAAACTCTCAACTATCATGGATATTCTTGATAATTTCTCCATCCTGTACTGGACAAACAGTGGAGAGTCTTTTCCAACAGGCTAAAGGCATTTTCGCTACCACAATGACTGTTACAGGAGATCCTTCCCATTTCATCATCTTGATAATCTAAACAAATCAAAGAATCTTACAGTGAACTCTAAAATGAACAGGCAGTCGGTGGAAGGAAGCCAGAACTGGTGGTCTCATGTCATAATACTGTAAAGTTCATAATCTTTGTGTCAGCAATAAGCTGCATTACTGTTGTTACCGCTCATTACACCAGTTTTAAAATCACTATATTGGCTCTCTGTGATTTTAAAATTTATTTTAATGGTTTATTAAACTTTTTAATAGTCTTGGGCCTTCTTATTTCAGTGATCCTTTTTTAAAGTATGAACCCTCGCAGACCCTGAGGTCCTCTAGTTCTCCCTAAGGTGAGGGTCTATGGTGAGTCTTCGTTCTGCCATTGAAGTCCTCGTCTCTGGAACAGTCTGATGGAGAGTCTTTTGTAGCAGGGCTTGCTGGCTTGGTCTGGGGTCGTTCCCGTGGTTGTTGTCCTTGCTGGGGCAGCTGGAGTCCTACACTGCAGCCTCACAGCTGTGGAGTGGACTCCGTTGCAGTCCTGGTCTGGGTGGTCGCTGTGGTGATGTTCCTGTGGCCGAGCTGGTATGAAGAGATTCCCAAATACTGTTTCCTCACATTAGAGCCAAGCTTTAAGTTTATTTTATAAGTTTCATTTAGGAGTTATTTGTAGACGTATTCACTGTGTGTGAAGTTATGGGTTGAAAGTGTTAATGGAGGGGAGGGGGGAGGATGAAGGGTGAGTTTGATTTTTACTGTGTATCATTTTGTTGTTAAATGTAAAGAGCTTCAGGTTCCTCAAAGTACGAGAAGCGCTTTTATAAATCAAGTTTAATTGATTGAATAAAGTCTCTTCATCATATCTGGACAAACAGATCATCACTAGATTCTAATGGAAGTTAATTTAAAAGTTTAAAACTTGCTAAAGTTCTTTTCATCTTTGAGTTAATTAAAATGTAAATCTGTGTTTTAAATTATTTTCTGGGATGAACAAGAAAAATGTTAATGTCATTCCAAGTCTCTCACCTGCTTTCTTTTTATCAGAACAGAAGCTTCCTCACCAACGTCTGTAGTGATGAACTGTAACTGTTTGAACCTTCATGTAGATGTTTATTGGTTGATGTGGATCATGTGTTGATGTAAATCCTCCCTCTGTGTTTCATTAGCAGCTGTAACCACAGAGACTCTGATCAAACAGGAATGAACAGAATCCATCTGATATGAAGCTGTGCTTTGAAAACCACTTCCCTCCTCTTTGAAGAAAGCATGATGCTACCACCCCCATGCTTCACAGTAAGGATGTTTTCTTGGGTTAATGCTCATTCTTTTTCCTTTAAACGTGATCAGTAAAAGGGTTAGGGTGTGTGTCGCGGGGTTCTCTTAAGAGTCCAGGAAAAATCAGCCAAACAGGAGGCAAGCCAGGAGAGATTCCATGGAGTTTTTTCTTTAATAAAGTCTTTGGGTTTTACAAAAATAAAGCAGGGTTGAGGGCAAAATGACAGACACAAAATAAATCCAATAAGTTTTCTCTGGTCACTTTATGTTCAAAAACTCAGACTGGCACTTCTTCTGCCTGTTTCTCTCTCAGTTACTCACTGCCATTGTGAGAGAGAAGTACCTCCATTTATACTCCTTCTGGCCACTCCCACCTAATTAAGCATTTTACTCAGAATATTAACTTCCACATAATACTACATTTAAACAATCCATTTCAATAAGTTCTTCTATTAACTTCAAATTCTAATTAACAGTATTGAAATACAATTAATCCATTTAAACTATAACATGAAAAAATAAAGAAACAAACACCAAACAATTTAAATTAGAAACAGCTGTCTCAAAACTGACATCAAAATTATATAAACAGGAAAAACAAATCCCTCGGTTTGGCTGTCAGTGAAGGTGGGGGAAAAAGGGGGCGTGGCTAAAACGCCGTGCTGCAGAGCCGCGGTGAGTAAATGTTTGTATGTGTGTGTATGCGGAAACTAGCGACGACCAAGTGTGCACCCAAGGTCTAAACTGTAAGAAATGAAAGATACTTTACAAGATAATGTGGTTGGATAACGGCAGAGTTGGTTTATGACATGATGCGCGCGCCAGCGTGTAGGTGTGTGTGTATGTGCGTGTGCTCACTGCGCTCACTCAGACGGAGGGACGGAGCCGCTCCGTCACAGTGTGATTTCCATTTTTTTTTTAGATTATGAATCTCACAGGGGACATCCACCAAAAATGAAAATTTCAGACTCCTTCATGATTTCTAAGTGGGAGAACTTGTAAAATCACAGGGTCTTCAAATGCTTAATGTCTTTAATGTATATGTAGTTAAAGCACAGAGTCAAAGTAACTGTTTATTTATAGTGAGAAGATAACACAAATGTATTTTTGTCCTGGTGGAGCAGACTCTCAAATCTGGATCGCCTGTGTGATGTCAGTCACTTTGCATTAAGAGATTTTGGTGTTGTAGCATTTCTGAATGAACTTGATAAAAGATAATAACATGAATGACTGAGAAAACTTATTGTTTTTAACATATATAAAAAAAACACTATAACTAATTAGTGATATTAATGAGAATACATTTAGAAAATATTTTATGATAAAACTAAAATGGTTGAATCACAGAATGCTTTGTCACTTCCCAGATGGCTTCACCACCCAACCTGTTAGAGTTACTGCTTAGGTGTACCCTGACCTAAACCAATAGTAGCTGGGATTGGTTCTAGCAACCCACGATTAACAAAAGGGACAAAGCGGGTTAGGAAATGGATGGATGAGTTTTCATGGTAGATTATGTTGGAACACTTTATAAAGATGTTTATTGGTTGATGTGAATCATGTGTTCGTGTGAATCCTCCCTCAGTGTTTCATTAGCAGCTGTAACCACAGAGACTCTGATCAAACAGGAATGAACAGAATCCATCTGATATGAAGCTGTGCTTTGAAAACCACTTCCCTCCTCTTTGAAGAGTAGTCCATATCTGTCTTCAGGTTTTTGTACAGCCTCTTCTACACTTTGGATCACTGTGTGTCTACAGCACAGTAGTAAAGAGCTGTGTCTGCCAGAGTTAACTTTGTGATGATCAGTTCAGTTGATGTGGATGTTGTTCTGGATTTATATCGTTTATCTGGAATATGTTCAGTTGTGGAACCCTTTGCTCTTTTCCAGAGAATAAACTGAGGAGCCTGAAGGTCAGAATCATGTCTGAACCAGTAAAGATATACACCGCTGCTACTTGTCTGATAGTTACATCTCATTGTAACAGATTTTCCTTCAGTTNCCTTTCCTAAGAATAAACTGAGGAGCCTGAAGGTCAGAATCATGTCTGAACCAGCAAAGGTGGGGAGTGCTGTCACTTGTCTGATAGTTACATCTCATTGTAACAGATTTTCCTTCAGTTCCTGTAAGTTGATCTTGATCAGGAGAGATTGTGTCTCCAGCTGTGAGTCCTGGAAAAAGTGGAGAAAATGAAGCCATTAGATGAATGAGATGATGACTTCATGCAGCAGCTTCAAGCAAACTTGAATCTCTGTTCTTAAACTCACCTAGAATGTGAGATAGAAGCAAAAAGAGGTAAAGCAACATGTCTTTAGAGTTCTTGAAGACACACAGACAGCAGATGAACTCTGTTCTTCTACTGCAGCACAGTGAGGGAGAAATAATGCCACTGGATGATCTGAAGTTCAGTGGGCGGAGTCAATGACATCTTTTTCAGTTTTGCTCAACCAATCAGAGTTTAGGGCTTCTGCAAAAGCTCTGTGTCTGATCTTTTATCCTTTTTGTTCTGTGAATAACAGCACAATGAGGGAGAAATAATGTCACTGGATGATCTGAAAGTCCGTGGGCGGGGCCAATGAACTTTTTTAAGATCATCTGAACCAATCAAAGAGCTTAGTGTTTCCACGACACCTTTAACTCTTAACATTACTGATTTATTTGTCATCAGTTCAATGATAAGATTGGACTTTATCGAGGTCAATACATATTTTTTTATGTTTTAGAAGTGTTTCCAATTTTTTTACAATGAATTAGATCACTCTGGACTTGATGTCTTGATGGTAAAAAGTTAGAGTTTGAAAGTTTGTTACGATGTGAAAACCTTATAGAGCCACATTTTTTTAGTTGTGTTTTGATCTTTTACCACACCAACATGTTAAAGATTTAAATAAATATACCTTGAAATGAGGCTTCAAAATAAATTATTAGGTTAGAATACAAATAGATTAATTATATTAATTAATTACAAGTCATGATTTAATTACACACAAAACAATTGCTGGCATAACAGCACTATGATAAAGCATAAAATGATTCATAAATAAGATTCAAAGTAGAAATCTGGCAAGATATTGAAGTGGGGGAAATATTTTGGGGATCTGTCCACACCTATGACCACACCACTATCATCCTCTGACTCTACAGCAGGATCTGCATGATCAAAGCAAGATTAAGTCATCCCTATTTGTACAAGTGAAAAAGATTCCAATGGTGTGACAGGGATCATTGGTGATTCTCATAACTACTCAAAGCTACATGGACAAGTCTTCAAACTAACTTGTACATGTTCACAACAGAGTGTGAAGGTAACTGTCATATGAGCACTCATTTGTTCCCCTTTTAAAATTAGTCAAGAAAATACTGTGAACAACATACATGTAATTGTGGAAACAATTGTTAAATTCAAGAAAATTGTTGACACTCAGGTGAAATAAAAATGGTGAGGTCTCACAAGTACCCAGTATGGGCTCATACAACACACAAAAGCTTCTCATTTTCTCAGACCGTCCGGCCGTCTTTATATCTGTTCCTAGAAAACAAAAAGGGTTCTTGACTAGCCTTGACTACCCCACTACTTCACTGTGTGAAACGATGTGTCCCGTTCTTAACTAATTTGAGAAGTTCNGGTTCTTGACGAGCCTTGACTACCCCACTACACCACTGTGTGAAGCGGTATGTCCCAACGTTCTGAACTAGTTGGTCAGGACTGGTCAACTAGATGGTCAGGAGCATGAAGATGATTGCCATGAGAGAGAGGACATTGACTCTGACCAGTGAAGTTCACTGTAAAACTTCATTTACAGAACTGTCTGCTGATTGGATTTTTCTTTGTGTTTTTAGGTTGGACTTGTAAGTCTATGCACTCTACATGTGTGTGAATACATAGCTTGTTCACATCACTGATTTCAAACAAACTAAATATTCTGATGGGGTTCCTCAGGGTTTTATTGGTGGATTGGTTGTTCTGTTTGAAAATATGAAACCTTTAGGCGTCACATCATGAAGACAACACTTATGGTGATGATAATCAGCTGTAGTGCACTCTCTAGTGGTTGTTCTAGAGTGTTTTCTTGTCTCTGCTCTGCAGGTTTTTGTACAGAGTTTTGTTGTTTCCTGTCACTGTGGGCTTCAGAGCACAGTAGTACACAGCGGAGTCTGACACATGAAGATTATGGATGGTCAGAGGAACTGATCTGGAGATTGAATCCAGACTGGATGAAAATCTCTCCTTGAACTCTTCTGCTGTGGTTCCTGTTCCAGTCTTCAAGATATTCAGGATGAACATTGGTCTGTTGTTTCCTTCCTGTTTGTACCAGAACAGATAATAGTTGGGTGTACTACTGTTAAAGTGACATCCCAGAGTGACTGAGTCTCCTTCAGCTGCAGTCACATCTCCTCCTGGTTGCTGCACGCTGTCTGTCTGTGCTCTGCATTCTGTCAAACACAGAGCAACATATAATATCATATTTTCAATAATCAATTAATATAATTCTTATTTAATTAATAATATATTGATTTTATAATTTGCTGTTTTCCCATCTCTCTTGAGCCAAAGCCACTATGTCTATGCTTCACCTGTCCAACAACATTTATGTCTAAGTGCTGCCTAAAACTGCAGAGTGACGTACAGTGTATTAGTTACCACTTCCTTCTCAGAGAACTTTACTCCTGGACTGTAAGAAGGTCATTTTCTGTCTTTCCCGAGAACACTTAGTGGAAGAAATAACCATCGACCAAGTTTGATCTTTGTGTCTTACCAAAGAAAAGAGCAGCAAGAAGAATCCACAGCCAATGTTCCATCTGTACAACAAGGTTTCAATCAACAGGAGAAACTAGCTGATGTTCAACATTCACTCTGACAATTGTTCTCTTCACAGCACCACTTCTTATTGACTGAAAGTTGAACACAGAGCAGGAGGAGAGCCCCGCCCACTTCACTATGTCGCCCTCTAGTGGAGGGAATAAGTTATATTTACAACTGGAGAAAATTATTTAACACTCATTTTATATTTTTCATATGAAGAAAGCTGTTCAATAAAAAAGATTTTTGTTTAAATTAAACAAATCTAATTTTAGGTTGTTTTTCCCCTTTCAAGGTCACAGGGTGCCGGAGTCTAACTCCGCCACTCATGGGTGAAGGCAGGGTTCACTCTGGACAGGTCCCCAGTCTGTAGCAGGGCCACAATCACACCTCCACAAACACTTACATTCTCACCTAGGGACAATTTAGAGCAACTGTTTAACCTATTAAAGATGTTTTTGGATGGTGGGAGGAAGCCAGAGTCCCAGAAAACTCATGCATGACCGTGATAGAACATGCAAACTTCACAGAAGGTGCCCCAGTCAGAACTCGAACCAGGGGCCTTTTTACTGTGAAACAAGACCGTTAACTACTGCACCACTGTGCAGCTCATATCATTTGTTAAATGGTATTTTAAAAAGTCAGCATCAAAAATGCACTGATCTAACTTTTGTCTGAAAATAGATAAATTTTGTACTATAAGTGCAATGAAGTCAATGTGGAGTTTAACCACTAATGTATTCAGACCAGCTTTTATGAGAACAATAGAGATCTTCATCTTTTTCACAAATTAAAGTGTTATAGAGCTAAATTTGAATCATGTTTTACTTAGCAAAGAGCTTCAGATCTGTTTGAATAATCCAAATAGTACAAAACAACACATAAAACAGTGTCTGACTGCACAGAGATCCTTTTTTTTTACAGAAATATTCCAGCTGTTCAGACTCATAAAACAGCCAGACATGACAAGACTCAAGACAGCCGAGAATTTCTGGGGCTTCACTGCAGACATGAGCTAAGCTACAAACGGCGAAAGCAGCATTTACATGTTTGTAAGTTTAACCCTCTGGAACCTAGGGCCTAAAACTCAGTTTTTGTTTACTTTTGAATTTACCTCTGTATTTTTAATTTAACAAGCTTACTTAATATAATTTTAATCAGACATAAAATCATGCAAATACAGAAAATTCCATCTGGAAAAATGGGATTCATTTTGCTGTGCATGGAACCAAAAAAAAGTTTAACAAACTGTTTTCACAACATAGACTGAAAGTTTTAGGTGTAATTTCTTAAAAGCTACACGTAAACAATTTATTAATTAAACTACAATAAATTTAGTCAACAATCTAAACCACCTTTTTTAATGAAAATACAAAGAAAATAAAATCCAGGTGAAATTCAGATTCCTTATTTCGGCCACGTATTTGAACAGTTTCTGTTGTTAGAGGAACATCACAGATCTCACAGCTCCATGATGTGACCTTTCATATGTTGTCATACAGACAGTAATAGTACTCCAGTCTGTCTGTGTGGCTTCAGCTTCCAGACAGCCGTAAAAAATAAGAATTTCTCTCCTAAGCGCACTGCTGTCCATTTGGCATTTTTCCTGGAATTCTATTTTTTTTCTCTTTTCTTTTACTTTTTTTTCC